>NW_024464656.1:25358-45523 GCF_000004515.6 Glycine max | reverse complement strand
TTCCAGGATAATGCTTCACGTATTGTTTCTATTTAATGTTGCAATTCCTTCTTTGTTATTTAATGCTTGTATCTGGCATTGTTTTTATCTTTATTTAATAGGTCTTCTCATGAATGCAATGCTAATCATTTGACTTACCATCAAACTGCAAACAATCACTGATAAATATTTGAATATACAGGGAAATAAAGTTCATTCTGTATTCTGCATAATTTTGCTCTAAACCACTGTTTACTGAGAAGTTTTTACCTTTGCAGGCCTTGATAGTCAACATGTCTGACTCTTAATTTGGGATATTAAACACCATTCATTTGTTCCTTAGCCTGTTTGGTCATTAGGTAAGGCTAAAATGATTACTCTTTTAGTGATTGTTGATGACTTTAGCCTTTGTTGTTTCTGGTTACTTAAACCAAAAAGGAATAAGTTACTGTAAAGGAATTCATTTGAAAAACTTCTCACGAAGTAACTAATTATGTTTTTGTGAAGAAAATTATTGCATGCCAGATCACAACTGACTTGTTTGATGTTATCTGTTACTCTGTTGTCAAATTTCTTGGTCTAAGCCTTTAGCTAGTTGTGTATCTGTTTTCTCTCAAAGAAAATTAACTTTCTTCAAGTCTGGCTTTGATTTATTTTATTTTATTTTTATTATTATTACAGTGGCTTTCATTACTAATTACTATAATGGAATAAATCCTGCTAAGTTTCATTATTTTTGTTTGCCATTTCCAATTTTCCACTGATTATATTTTCTCCACTCTTGTGCAGGCAGTACAACTGAGAATTTGAAGTTACCAGTCCACAAGGTTTATGTTACTTATATGTTACGGGAAATGGATCATGTCCAGCTAGTAATTTGGTATGTGACTGTGATAACATTCAACAATTAAACAATTCGTTTGACGTGGGACGTATAACTAAGCATTGTAGTGAAAAGCTTTCAGATAGTTGTGTTTCTATTCACTCTCGAGAGTAGAACTAGAATTGACTTTTTTCAAGTCTGGCTTTGGTTACTAATTACTGTAATGGAATAATTCCAATTTCCAGCTAATAAGTTCCATTATTATTTAATTTGTCATTTCCACTTCACTTATTATATTTTCATCACTCAGCACAACACAGAATTTTGAAGTTACTTGTCAACACCATTTATGACGTTACGTTACTTATATGTTAGGGGGAAATGAATTCAGTGTAGTCATGCAATCACACGATCAGTGATTTGTAAACTATGTGATAAACATCAGATGATTCAGATATCAAATTTGCGTTTTAAATCTGATTTATTGGATAAAATGAGTGACTTGATCTTCATCTAATGGTTTAAACTGCTGACTGCTTATAAATGCAGGTTGCAGACAATGAAGAGACATTGCAGAGAACTTTGTCTTGTTTTAATTTATAGTTTAGGATAAAACAAAATTTTATAATGGCTAAGGATGTACAGTTGTGTAAAATTGTCTAATAACCGTAGATAGATTGGATTCTCCCCATCTGATTTTTCTTTTCCATTTTGTGATTCTAATTACTTGAACTCTGCAATGGAAATGCCATAAAATGAGGGGTCCTTCTATTCCTTTTGGTTTCATTTTCATTATTCAATGATTCCACCCGTGTTAGAATTTGGAGATGATATACTATGTGCGCAACTTTGGCTATGTGTACAACAATTTGGACTATTTGAAGCTAACTTTCTCTGTATGCATACAATAAAATGTTCAAGAATGAAGGCAAAAGTAGGTGTAGCTGGCTTTAGCGGTCATTCCAACATTGCATACATATATAAAATAGAAAAGAAAAAAAATAAAAGGTTAAATTAGTTTTTTTTTCTAATTTATTTTTTAGGTTCAATTTCACTCTAATTTTTTTTAAGTTCACTTCGATATTTTAATTTTTAAAATCGATTCAATTTGATACCTCCGTCTAAATTAAACTGACACTATTAGGACATGTACGTTTTGTAGTAGTCTAAAGTCACTTAGTGGTGATTTTAAACTATCACAAAGTGTGATTTTTTAACATTGTTGGTCCAACTTAGACAATAGGACTAAATCGAATCGATTTTAAAAATTAGAGAACCAAATTAAACTCCAAAAAAAAAAACAATCTAATTAATCCTGAAAAATAAATTAGAAGACCAAAAAATTAATTTTAACCAAAAGAAAAACTCAATATAAGATGGTGAGAGATTTGTTTATGCAAGTGTTGTGTTCTTTCTAGAAATCGTAGATAAGGGTGTTCACGGGTCGGATTGAGTTGTGGTTTGCTAAACCCATTATCCAATCCCACCAAATTTGAACAATTGGGTTAGGTTGGATTTGTGCAATTTTTTATAGACCTGCCATTGAATCTCAAGAAAATGAATGGTAAGGATGAGATTTAACTCTAAAAGAATTATTTTTTGAAGTAAGTGGATCCTCCTTTTTATTTATATATAATAAATTTAATTATATGATATGAGTTGGATCGGATAAAAAAATTAACCTTATTATTCAACCCATTTATTATCAAATCTTAATTGGATCGATTTAAATTTAAATTAAACACTTAAATAACTCAATTCAATATAAATGGATTAAATTGGGTCACAGATATACCCGAGATGTGAACATCCTTAATCACAGATGTCTAAAATGACTGGGATGGAGATAGTGTTGTCAAATGAGGTGAAAGACAATTTTCAGCCATTTAAGGAATTGGCTCTTAATACTGTGAACATGTAGGACTATTTTTTTTTTTTACTTAATCCTCAAATTTATCAACAGAAAGAGACCTCTAACTAATCTGGAATTCAATCTAAAGGTAAGTAAATCTTGACCAAGAATTATTTTCATCGATGATTAAACTTGGGTACTACTCGAATGAGGGCACAATCACTTTAGTCTTTAAGATTAATAAAATTAAAATAAAAAAATCTTTATAATGTATCGATCTTCTATTCTGACTTCCCCAAACCCTCTAGTAGCCAACCGAGACAATGATGGGTTCGTTGCCCTAGCTAGGATGGGGCAAAAGAAGTTTTGAGAATTCAAGAGAAGGTCACAATGAGATGAGCCCTTTCTAATTAATGATAGGGATCAAGTGGAAGTGCAATGATGTATGGAGCTAAGGCATCCTAACAGACCGATAGTCTTGAATATTGTTCCTACATGATCTGATTAATTCGATTAGGTACTAGTCATCCATTTTCATTGTTCAACTCTTTGACAAGATGAGAAAACCAAAAACTTTGCCACTTCTCACTATCTATCCAAGGGATGGAAGGGCAAAGGCCTTTGGTGTCCCCTCTAGTTGATAATTAGGGTCTCCCAATGAATATCCAACGAGGCTTACTCCCTCTTTTCTGATTCGTTGATCAACGAGGTTAATTCCTTTTGCATCTTTCTCAACTCCTTTCTTCTAAGGATCTTTTTAAGAAATTAAAAGAGGATAGTTGAATAATTTTATTTTTAATTGTTTAGGCATCAAATTGTTGGATGAGCTTGGGACAGATATTGGATGAGTATATGTGTTTGAAAGAGCAAAAGGCGATGCTGGATGAACAAGTCGAGGTAACGCAAGAAAAAACCGGATTCACATGCTTAGGCAAGGCATACAAAAGGCTATGGATGTTTACAATACTTTTCAGAAGCCACCCTCACCCAAGGTCACAGCGAAATAAGCCGTTTCTAATTAATGATAGGTGTTGTTGGATCGAGTGGCCTCAGAATAATTAAGAAGGGGGGGTTGAATTAATTATTCCTAAACCTTTACTAATTAAAAATTTACTCTTCTAAGGCTTTTACTGTGTTGTTAAAAGAATGAGGAGTAGAAGAGAAATTTAACCAAAAGTAGAAGCGGAAATTAAATGCACAACAGAAAGTAAAAGAGTAGGGAAGAAAGAGACAAACACACAAGAGTTTTTATACTGGTTCGACAACAACCCGTGCCTACATCCAGTCCCCAAGCGACCTGCGGTCCTTGAAATTTCTTTCAACCTTGTAAAAATCCTTTTACAAGCAAAGATCCACAAGGGATGTACCCTCCCTTGTTCTCTTTTAACCTAGTGGATGTACCCTCACTAGAACTGATCCATAAGAGATGTACCCTCTCTTGTTCTCAGTCAAACCCAAGTAGATGTACCCTGTACTTGTACCACAAAGGATGTATCCTCCAATGTGTTAAGACAAAGATCTCAGGCGGTTAAACCTTTGATACTTTGTGAATGGGGATACAAAAGAATTCTCAGACGGTTAGTCCTTTGAACACTTTTGTATAAGGGAAAGGGAAGAATCAAAAGTATTCTCAGACTGTGTCGTTTTGAATTCTTTGACAAGGGAGAAGGGAGACACAAAAGAATTTAGGCGGTTAGTCCTTTGTTCTTTTGGAAAAGGGAGAAGAGAGACACAAAAAGAATTCAGACGGTTAGTCATTGGCAAATTCTTTTTGGCAAAGGGAGAAGAGATGAAAAGCACAAGTTTTCAAGGTTTAGAAAACCAGAAAACTTTGAAAAGCTTTTGGTACAAAGAAGAAGAAGAAGTTCAAAGAGATTCAAGGCTTGTAAAGGATTGTATGAATAAGTATTCAAGATTCCTGAAATGCAAAACAAAGCCTTGCTTTTATAGACTCTTCATGTCTGGTCAAGACAACCATTTAGAAGAGTTATAACTTTTAGAAAAACTTAAAACCAATTTGAAAAAGTCAAAAACCTTTTGAAGAGTTACATCTTTTGATTTATTCAGAAACATTCATTGGTAATTGATTACCAAATCAGTGTAATCGATTACACAAGGCTTTTATGTGAAAGGATGTGATTCTTCACATTTGAATTTGAATTTCAACGTTCAAAGGCACTGGTAATCGATTACCAAAACATTGTAATAAATTATAATTTTTTGAAATTAATTGGAACGTTGTAAATTCAATTTGAAAACTTTTTCAAAACAATTTTGCTACTGGTAATCGATTACAACAATCTGGTAATCGATTACCAGAGAGTAAAAACTCTTTGGTAAACATGTTTTGAGAAAAATCATGTGCTACTCAATTTTTGAGAAAAAAATTTTATACTGATATTGATTAAGCCTTCTCTTGATTCTTGAATCTTGAGTCTTGAATCTTGATCTTGATTTTTGAGATCTTGAACCTTGAATCTTGATTCTTGACTCTTAACTTTCTTCTTGAGTCTTGAATTCTTCTTGATTCTTATCTTGAACTCTTGAATTTTTCTTGATTCATTTGAGTTGGTCTTTGATTGATCTTTGATTCACTTGAGTTGTTCTTTGATTGATCTTTGAGCTTTTTGTCATCACCTTTGTCATCATCTTTTGTTATCATCATTGTTATCATCAAAACACCTTTGATTCACCATGAAGCTTTGCTTCTACAAGTGTCAAGTGGAAGGGCAGTGATGTATGCAGCTGAGGCATCCTAATAGACCGATAGTCTTGAATCTTGTTCATACATGATCCGATCAATTCGATCAGGTACTAGTCATCCTTTTTCATTGTTAAACTCTTTGACAACATGAAAAATTAAAAACTTTGCCCCTTCTCTCTATGGCAAAGGCCTTTGGTGTCCCCTCTAGTTGATAATTAGGGTTTCCCAATGAATAGCCAACAATAATTTTAATCCAACCATTACAAGTAATATTTGACTTGACATATATCTCCAGGACAAAAATAATGACAAGTAATAATGTCTAAGAACTTAAATGAAATAGCTGAGAGTTTTAGAGATTTATTCAGATAGTGTTTGGTTTAGAGGGATGAATTACGGTTGGAACTGAATTCAACTCAAGTGAGGATGTTTGATATTTAAAAATGTAAGACTCGTGACTTTTAAGTTTCATCCCAATAAGATATGAATGAGAGGGAAAGTCATAGCCAACAACAAAGTGCAATAAAACAATTTTTCACTTGTCAAAATTGATCATTTCTACACCTATGTGACTCTTGGGTAGACAACACAATCAATTATGCTTTTAGCATAGTCGACTATGTGGTCACTCATTCAGACTTTAATTTCGGGAGACCTCAAATGAAGTTGAAAATTGATTATGCAATTTGCATAATTAACTACAACCACTTAAATAATTATAAAAATAAAATAAAATTTCGTTGCACCATAAGAGGAAACGTGTGTTCTTAAAGTGGTAAAATATACATTTGTTTTATCTCTACTTTTTTTCCCTTGTATTATTTACCTATTACTTTAATTCAAATCTTTCATCTCTTCTACGCTCTCTTTCATCCTAATCAAATAATCTACATTAGATTCTACATTTCAAATTTTATCTTTTTAGCTTATATATAGAATTTTGATACTTTGTTATATGAAGAAATGATATTTGATGAGAATAAGAGGAACGCGAGAAAAATTATGTTAAAATAAGCAAGAATACAATTGAAAGGAAAATGTGTTAGGGCCTTGTTTAAATAATCATTTGTTAAAAAAACATCCATGATTTATTTGTTATATTTTGAATTCTTAATTTATTCTTCTAAAAATAATTATTAGTATAAGTGATTTTTTCTTATTAAAAATTTTGAGAAAAAAATAAGCATCCTAGTTTGAGATTTTTTTTTTCAAAAAAAAATGTGCCACCAAAACTACACATAGTAAATAGTTGGGCATCACTCTCTATACCAATATTTGATGTTGTATTAGCCGTGGGGATGGGATGTTAGCTAGTTGCCAGTCATAGGTGGTTCCTTGAAAATCTAGTGAGAGAAAGAGAGAGATCATTGATCCTATTTAAGTGCCTCTTAATCTAGCTTATCTTTTAGGATAAAATATTATGCTAGACAAAGAAGATAGGGATAAGAGATGAAATAATATTTTTACATCCTATGACACAACTAACAATAAATTAAGATAGAATAGGATAATTATCTTTTTATCTTGACATAAAAAATGTGAAAGTATAACATGATTTTTATATTAGATTAAAACGAAAAAAATATAATTTGAATAAAAAATAATTCAAGTAAAAATATAGTTGAAATAAAATTCAAATTTGAAAGAAAAGTTAAAGAGCGGAAATCACAAATAAAAATAAATAAAGAGCGGTAACTATTTTTTTTTATAAAAGAACTAAACAAATTGGAAGAAAATATAAACTTTTCCACGAGGAGTACCCGCACTTTTCTTCCCTCTACGTTACCTCTCATCAATCATCAGACTCCTCCTCCTCCTCCTCCTCCTCCTTCTTCTTCTTCTTCTTGGTTGCTGGAAATTCCATAAATGACAATGTGGAAGACTAACCAACCCAATACGGCAAAGTCGTTTGGAATGGGTAAGATCAGCCCTGTTCATGTTGTCCTGATTGTTAACCAGTACCTTAACGACAACAATTTTTCTCAAACGCACTCTACCTTCCGCAACGAGGCTTCCTCCCTCTTTTTTGATTCGTTGATCAATGAGGTTAATCCCTATTGCGTCTTTCTCAACTCTTTTCATCTAAGGATCTTGTTAAGAAATTAAAAGATGACAGTCGAATAATTTACTTTTAATTGTTGAGGCATCGAAGAATTGGATGAGCTTAGGCAAATACTGGATGATTATATGTGTTTGAAAGAGCAAAAAATGATGCTGGATGAACAACGGGTCGAGGTAACGCAAGACAAAAACCAGATTCACATGCTTAGGCAAGGCATACAAAAGGCTATGGATGTTTACAATACTTTTCAGAAGCCACCCTCACCCAAGGTCGCAGCGAGATGAGCCATTTCTAATTAATGATAGGTGTCAAGTGGAAGTGCAATGATGTATGCAAATGAGGCATCCTAACAAAGTGATAGTCTTGAATCTTGTTCCTACATGATCTGATCAATTCGATCATGTACTAGTCATCCATTTTCATTGTTCAACTCTTTGACAACATCAAAAAACCAAAAACTTTGCCCCTCCTCTCTATCTGTCCAAGGGATGGAAGGGCAAAGGCCTTTGGTGTCCCCTCTAGTTGATAATTAGGGTCTCCGAATGAATAGCCAACAATCATTTTAATCCAACCATTACAAGTAATATTTGACTTGACATATATCTCCAGGACAAAAATAATGACAATTAATCATGTCTAAGAACTTAAATGAAATAGCTGAGAATTTTAGAGATTTATTGAGCTAGTGTTTGGTTTAAAGGAATGAATTAAGGTTGGATGTGAATTCAACTCAAGTGAGGATGTTTGATAGGGTGAAAGGTAGATATAGATTTATAAATGTGAGACTGGTGACTTTTAAGTTTCATCCCAAAAAGATATGAATGAGAGCGGAAGTCATAGCCAAGAAGAAAGCGCAATAAAACAATTTTTCACTTATCAAAATTGATCATTTCTTCACTTGAGTGACTCTTGGGTTGACAACACAATCAATTATGCTTTTAGCATAGCCGACTATGTGGTCACTCATTTAGACTTTAATTTCGGGTGACCTCAAATGAAATTGAAAAATTGACTATGCAATTTACATAATTGACAACAAACACTTAGATAATTATAAAAATAAAATAAAATTTCATCGCACCATAAGAGAAAACGTGTGTTCTTAAAGTGGTAAAATATACATTTGTTCCAAGTACCATTCCTTGGCCCAAAAAGAAAATGTTACCGCTTGTTTAAATGTATGAGAATCAAATGATATCAAAAGGCCTTAAAACTAACTATTTTACACCCATTAAAAATACATATTCAGTATAAATAATCAAAATATATAATAATTAAAAACAATCATCAAAAGTAATCAATAAAGACAATCAACATAACTCCCAAACACAATCATCGAAAACAATCAAAACTCAATAAAAAACAATCATCAAAAGCAATCATCAAAGACAATCAACATAACTCTCAAACACAATCATCAAAGACAATCAAAAACTCAATTAAAAAATATTCACCAAAAGCAATCAATCAAAGACAATCAACATAACGCTCAAACACAATCATCCAAGATAATAAAAAACTCAATAAAAAACAATCATCAAAGATAATCAACATAACTCTTAAACACAATCATCAAAGACAATAAAAAACTCAATAAAAAAAATCATCAAAAGCAATCAATCAAAGACAATCAACATAACTCTCAAACACAATCATCCATGACAATCAAAATTCAATAAAAAACAATCATGAAAAGCAATCAATAATCATCATAAGTATCAATCATAATCATGAAAGACAATCCAAACTCAAGCAGAAAACAAGCATCAAAACTCAATCAAAAGTTAACAATCATAAGCAAAAATAATAAAAAATAGACAAACATTTAAATTCTTGCCAATGAAAACAAGAGGCCTATTAATAGAATTTCTCTCAAGAAATGGAAAGTTAGATGGGATCATAATTATTCTTGAAGTTTTTAAACTTTAGACAAAAATCCCTCTCTGATACCACTTGTTGGACAAGTGGCCTCAATAACTTAAGAGGAGGGTGAATTAAGTTTCAAAATTTTCCCACTAACAAACTTAAACCCCCTTTTAAATGATAGGGTTAGAATGTAGAAAAAGAAGAAGAATCAATCAATTTAACAATATTCTTTTAAATGCCAAAGACAAAGTAAACTACAGTAAAGTAACTGAGATAAGGGAAGAGAGAAATGCAAACTTGATTTATACTGGTTCGGCCACTTCCCGTGCCTATGTCTAGTCCTCAAACAACTCACTCAAGATTTTTACTAACTTTGTAAAAACCTTTTTACAACTTCTAAACACCCAATGAATCATTTTCCCTTGTGTTCAGGAAAATCACAATTCAAGAGACAACCAGTCTTTTGATTACGACTTACTTTCTGAGATGAACAAAAAGATTTCTCTCCTTTAGAGTGAATAATACAATTTGACGTTCCTTCAGACACACATATATATAGGCCCTTCATGCCTTTTCAAAATGGTTTGAAGAGATGTGTCTATTCAAAAAGCTTTTTCTGAAATTTTTCACTGGTAATCGATTACAGGTTTCTGGTAATCGATTACACAGTTATATTTTGAAGGGTCATGACTTATCAGATTGTATTTCAGGAGTTCTGTTGCTGGTAATCGATTACATATTATTGATAATCGATTACACATTCAAATTTCAAATTTCAAACCCTTTTAAGAAGCTGATTTGCAAACTTGTCTTCTATTAATCGATTACTAGAGCCTTGATATTATATATATATATATATATATTACATTGACACCACTTACACATTATAGTAACCTCTTAATTATTTGAAAAATATCATATTATGCATATCCTTATAAGAGGTTGTTGTAATGGTAAAAAAGAGAGTAAAATTTATGTGTAATTTCAAAAGGCCTCAAAGGATTTAGAATTTACTGTTAAATAATTAAGAGGATTTATTTATTTTTAGTTATGTTTGTTTATTATGAAGTTTTCAATTATTTATTTTAAAATTTAAAATATTTTTTTATTTTTCATTACATAAAATAAAAAATTTCCTAAGATCAGTAAATAGATAGTTAAATAAATTTAGATATTTTAAAGTATTTAAGATTTTTATTATTCAAATTTAATTTAGATTTCAAATTTTTTGTAACTTTTAGTTTGTGGTTAAGCCTTTTAGTTCTTAATTATAATATATATATATATATATATGTTAAATATTTGTAATTACTTATTAATATAGTTTGACATTAATGATATTTTTTAATTAATTATTTTTATTCATATAGAAATATTATTGAAAAAATGAAGCTTTTAAACTGTTTACGTTTTTTAATTTATACTTAAAATTCTTTAACTAATATTCAATACAATATAGCCTAAAAAAATGTTAAATATAATAAATTATATGTAAAGCATCTTTAATATTATTTTTATTCATTTTACATAATATTTGTTATTTTTTTATAAATATATTCTTAATCCTTAATGTTTAAAGAAATTTGATTTAGTTCCTGATGTTAAGTGACAACGTTAAAAAGGAAAGATATTGTTTGTTGTGGTCATGATGAGCAAGGAAATTATTCACGAAGTAGAAACGGCCACTGTTATGGCAATATGATCTGCTACAGGAGTTAGAAATTGAAATTGAGAGAGTAAGGAAGGGGTGGATGAAAAAGATATTTGGGTTTGGACTGTAGATGTTTCAAGTATTTATACTGTTAGATTGACGTACAAAGCTATTGTGTCAAATAAAAATTTGGTAAAGGAGAAATTCTTTCAAAAAAATGTGGGCCAGAGGTGTTCCCCCAAAGGTACAATTTTTTGTTTGGAAATTATCACAAAACATGCTTTCAACTCTTCAAAATCTTGCACGACACGATATTATTTCACTGAATGAAACCATATATGGCGTGAAAAATGAAGACAACACATTTTTCGGGTAGGTACATAGTATGGAGTAGCATTTTGAGATGGTGGGATGTTAAACCTGTTACACAATGCAGTAAAGGATAGATTCTTATAGTTTTCAGGTTTGTTGGGGACTAGGAAAGTGTCTAGAATTAAGTGGATGTCAGTGTGGTATGCTACTTTATATTGACTATCTGGCTATATAGCAAGAAATGCAGTGGTTTTCAAATATCCACAAGGATATAGATGAAATTGTTGAGTAGATTAAATTCTATTCTTTGCGTTGGAATAAGGGCCAAAGTGGGTTTTTTGTGTCTTTCTGGAGTTAGTGTCTGCATTATTGTGTTTGACATATTTTGCGTGGAAGGAGTTTTATGGTGATTGGATGAATGAAGGATGAGAATTTGTATGAGGCTTGTTGGAGTACAAATATGATGTGAAAGTCTTACATCGGATTTTGAAATGGTGGGATGTCAAACCTGTTACATAGTGTCAGGTTCAATTAGTGATTAGCTCATGGCCCAATACCATAACTTGTTTCTTACCGGCAAGTAACATTAATTAAAGTTATTGCATGATAAATCAACGGAGAAAAAATACAATCCTTTAATCCACACCAGACATGCTATTCAAGTAAATAATACAAAAGTTTTTCTAAGATATTGAGATGAAAATTAAAATGGGCAGGCCTGCTTCAGCTACATCAACTTTCTGATGCACGTATACAGCAAAAATATGCACTACAACCTGATATTCTGGAAGAAGCTTCAATTTTGGTTGAAAAGTACAATGTTAGCTTCAAATTGCCCAAGTTCATGTACTAGACCAAAATATAAAGAAAGGAGTTATAATATAAGGAATATGGAGCAAAACGTTTGGATAAACTTATCCACATTCCAAAAGTACTTCTACGATAAAAAAATAAGAAGAAAAAATGAAATGAACTTCTCCATAAGCTAAAAGTATTTTTGAAGAAATTTATCCAAACATGCCCTATAAGGATCCCTTCTGGCATTTCCATCACAGTTCTCAAGTAGTTATGATCACAAAATGGGAATGCAAAATCAGATAGATAAAGAGAATCTAGATGTATGAAACTAATAAGTATTGATTCCACTATAGTTATCATGGCCCTACTCTTAAGACAGAAAACTGATCCACAATTTAGACCATGTATTATCTAATGGCTCGAGTACAACAAATTGCTAGTTACTTGGTATCTAGAATTGGAGGTTAGGTATTGAAGTCATAAGTACATCACATAGATCCCACCTAAGAGACATTTTTAGCCACATGACAATATGATGGTAGTTAAATCAAAGCACATACTTGTTCTTAGTAATTATAAATTATAATTCTGATTATAAAACTAACACCAAAAGTACCTAAAGAACTGCATTTAAGTTTTTCCTAAAATTAAATAATAGCTACTAACAAAAATTCTAAAACAAGCTGGCATTGCAGAATCTTTATCTTTTTTCCATTTTAACTTGGGGAAATGGTTCTTAGTTTGCAGTTAGTGTTTTATGAAAAGTGCATGAAGTCTAGTTGTTTATTTAAATGAGTTTAGCCTGATTGGAAACTCCTAATTATTTTCACATCTGCAGAAAGAGACCTATCAAGATACTAATACTGAAGATATGGAGGCAATCTGTAGAAAAGCAAAAGAAGAACAAGAAAAAACTGACCAAGCTTTTGAAGAAAAGACAAATGCAACCCTAAAATCTAGGATTTGTAATGCAGCCCTAAGCTTTTGAATATTCATCATTTTGAATTTCTGTTTTGACAAGTCAATAATTATAGCAACGTTGATTGTTAGAACTTAGAAGAAATCCCTAATGGTTCTATGAATAGGAAGACAGTGTTAATTTTCTAGTCACACGCAAGGCATCAATTTGAATCCATAAATAAGAAGAATCAATGCATCACTTGAATCAGTTACACATTGGTAATTTTACCATTTATCAATGTTTTGAAAATTAATCTAGTTTTATTGTAGTCAAACAATCCAGTCCTATGAAATTAACTTTATTACCTTGTATATTCATGTCTTTTTGAGTGCTACTGTAGGAGTTGTTCAAACTTAGCATTGCATTCATGAGGATCTATTCAAATAATGACATAAAGAATGTCAAATGGAAACATTGAATTAATAACAAAGACAGAATTGCAATATTAAATAGAAACAATAACCTGAAGCATTATCCTGGATATGAGTCGAGGCTGAATGGTCAGAAAAATGGCTTCGTAATGCATTTCTCGATTACCTAACACATCACTGAGTAAGATTTTCTCCCAGTCTGAACATTCAATATCAGATTTGTCCAAGCTTTTATGCTTATCAGAGGCATCCAGCCTATCCCTTACACGATTCCTCTTACTTGCCATGTCTGAATCAGTATTAACAGGAGAAATGCTACGACTACTCTCTGTATAGGACATTTGATTTGTAGGACTAACCATAACTCTCTTGGTTTGAATTATATTGCAACAAGAGGGACTAGCCTCCCCATTACATGTTGCAACCGGAGAAATCTTAGGATGGGATACATATGAGCATTGGGTAACAATAGATCCTTGAGCCCGTGATTTGTTGGGGGCAAAATTCCCATATGATGATTGAATTGGAGAAGGGGGCCGAGAAATTACTTGATTATTGATGGTATTACTTGATGGCAACATTGTGTTTTGACCTGAGAGAATAAGGATATAGTGAAGAGGTAATTGATGAAATGATGAAAACTAAGCATATATAATTAATAAAGAGTTTAATGGTCATTTACTGATACTATAAAACATATCTACATTGTTGTTCAATCATAATTCACTGTTAATATGACTTTTAAACTAATTATCATAAAAGTTAACAAATTGATCATATATAATGGGTTGCGATTAGATGATAGTGTTCAACTTTTTACATTTTTAGAGTATAATCCTTTTTTCTTATTAATAAATGTATAAACCAGGAGACAACTATACCTTGGACAGGAAGTTTCCCGTCGGGCGGTCTACCACGAGGTTTCTTTTCAATTGGTACGTGGAAAATTCATTGCTAGAGTATCTTTTCTCCTATTGCCATACACATAAATCATGGGTGGACAAGTTTCCAGTTTCTGCATTAGTGTTGACAATAGAAACACCTAACATTAAAGCAAAGCAAAGTCAATGCATCATTACTTGATTTCAACACATGATTAGTTGAGAAAAAAATGTTGTACCTGGAGGAGTTTCATTACAAAGCCTTGATTGAGGAACCACTGCATAATTTGTGTTCATCATCTCGACATTAGGTGAAGGTGGACTCTGAAAAGTATTGTAAACATCCACAGCCTTTTGTATGCCTTGCCTAAGCATGTGAATCATTACCTCGATCCATTATTGATCCATCATCACCTTTTGCTCTTTCAAACACATATACTCATCCCGTATCTACCCCAAGCTCATCTAGCTCTTCGACGCCTAAATAATTAAAAATAAAATTATTCAACAATCATCTTTTAATTTCTTAACAAGATCCTTAGAAGAAAGAAGTTGAGAAAGACGCAAAAGGGATTAACCTCGTTGATCAACGAATCAGAAAAGAGGGAGGAAGCCTCGTTGCGAAAGGTGGAACGCGTTTGAGAAAAATTGTTGTCGCTGAGGTACTGGTCGATGATGAGGCCAACATGAACACGGCTGATCTTGTTAATTCCAAATGACTCTGTCGTATTGGGTTGGTTAGTTTTCCACATTGTCGTTTATGAAATTTTCGGCCGCAAAGAAAAAGGAGGAAGAGGAGGAGTCTGGTGATCGATGAGAGATAATGTAGAGGGAAGGAAAGTGCGGGTACTCCTCGCAGGAAAGTTTATATTTTTTTCCAATTTGTTTACATATATATATAAATGTTCAAAAATTATAAATAGTTCAATTTTTTATTAATAAATAAAATCAAGAATTATATAAAAGTATCAAATAAACATGTTCATTTTTGCTATCTTACATTTATCAAATAGATAATTTTATCAAACACTTATAATTCAAAAAATTATTTTAACAACTCTCAACTATCAACGATTCTTAGTTACTAACTAATTTTTAACTTTTTTTTTTTACTTAAAACTACCTTAAATTATAGTTCAAAATAAGAACTTTGGAAAGCCTGATAACTATCATTCTTTTAGTTTTAAATTTTCTTTTCAGTTAACAATTATTTGGAAAAAAATTGAAATTAAATTCATTATCTCACTCAATGAAAGAATATATTTATAAAAAAAACTAAAAGCTTCATTTTTTTCAATAATATTTCTATAAGATAAAAAATAAATAATTAAAAAAAGCCTTAATTTCAAATTATACTAATAAGTAATTAAAAATATTTAATATATATATATATATATATATATATATATATATATATATATATGTATGTATATATATTATAATTAAGAACTTAAAAGCTTAACCACAAATAAAAAGTTATAAAATTTTTGAAATACAAATTAACTTTGAATAATAAAAATCTTAAATACTTTAAAATATATAAATTTATTTAACTATTTATTTACTGATCTGAGATTTTTTTAATTTTAGGTAATGAAAAATAAAAAATATTTTAAATTTTAAAATAAATAATTTAAAACTTCATAATAAATAAACATAACTAAAAAAAAATAAATCCAATGAATTATATAATAGTAAATTCTAACATCCTTTTTTTTTATCATTACATCAATGTCTTATCAGGATACACATAAGATGATATTTTTCAAATAATTAAGGGTTAATATAATGTGTAAGTGGCGTCAATATAATATATATAATGGATGTAAATATAAGGGGAAAATAATTATGCATTAATAGTGTACAAATTTTTGCACCACCATCTAATCATAATCGAGAATAATTATAAATTTGTTGACTTGTATGATATTTATGTAAAAAATCATATAAATAATAAATTATAATTAAATGATAACAGTGCATCATCATTAAACTTGTAAACACAGTATTCTTCAAACAAAATTAAGGGTTAATATAATGTGTAAGTGGCGTCAATATAATATATATAATGAATGTAAATATAAGGGGAAAATAATTATGCATTAATAGTGTACAAATTTTTGCACCACCATCTAATCATAATCGAGAATAATTATAAATTTGTTAACTTGTATGATATTTATGTAAAAAATCATATAAATAATAAATTATAATTAAATGATAACCGTGCATCATCATTAAACTTGTAAACACAGTATTCTTCAAACAAAATTAAGGATTACTGTAGGTGTAAAAAAAACAAGGGAATGTTGTCGTAATTTATTTACAAAAATCCGCCATATTGGGTAGTAATTTTCATATTTAAAAATTATTATAATTATTAATAGGAAGTCTGGGTAAATGTAAGAATTGTAATAATAATTATTTTTAACTTTAATATTTAACAAACAACTATATATATAAATAAGAAATAGTGTCAATAAACTTCCTCTTTAACACGTGAAAATGTATTTTATTTTTATATAAATAGATGCATCTCTTATTTTCTCTAATTTTATCTATGGTCCATATTAATTCAAATGCTTATTGTAAAAACGGATTCTTAAATTTTAATTCAGAATTTTTTATTGCGCCCGAACTCTAATTGGCAAAAATTAAAAAACTACTGTTCAAACTTGAAAGTATGGCGGTGATTCATGATAGTTATCTTTTAGATCTTTTTCGCGCCAAAATTCGTATTTCTTATCTTCCCATCCATTTAAATTTCACTTCTCTTTGGGAAGAAATTCTCTTTACCGGGAATCACACATCTCTTCTTCGTGGGAACGAAAATGTGGAGGCAAGTGAAAGCCACAAGCCAAGATGAGTCGATCGGAAGAAGGAGGAACATCAATCCCGTTCATGTCGCCTTCATTGTTGATAAGTACCTCTGCGACAATAATTTCTTAAGCACGCGTTCCATCTTTCACAACGAGGCATCTTCTCTCTTTGCCACTTCGTCAATCAACCAGGTTTCTTGACCACCTTTCTGCGTTTTTGGCAACCTTCTTTTCTTTTTCCTTATTTTTTGTTGTTGTTACCAGCGTATTAGAGTCCACCACACACAAACACAAGAATTTAACGTAGGGATTTAATCAATCAACCTAATTTGATTCTTACTGACAATCATCAAGATGAATAAAACTTCATTGTGTTGTTCCCATGTCTAAAATCATGATGAAAACTAAGCGCGGAAGCGTATTTGGATTAGACATAATGAAATAATGAAAAAGATTAATGAAGATCATGATTGATTTTATGATCTTTGAGATGTAGAGATTTATTTTTTCTAAGGCATCATAACCTCTTTGGGCCGGTTATTGAACTAATGGTTGAGTCTTTGCCCTCCTTGAAAATATATTATGTGAAAATTGAATTCAAGTATTTCCAAAAACTTAAATACATTGGGTTTCTCAAAATATGGTTTGTCATATTGTCTCTTGACCCAATTTTTTTACTTTGTTTTTTGCATAGTTGCCGAAGACTTTGGAGGAGATGCTGAATGAGTATATATTTTTGAAGAAACAAAATGTGGTCCTGAATCAAGAAAGAGTCATGGTGATGGAAGAGAAAAACAGGATTCAAATACTGTTGCAAGGCATGCAGAATGCCCTGAACACTTACAATGCTTTTCAGAGGTCACCCTCACTGAATGTCGCGGGGATGAATGCAAATTTTGCAGTAGTTCCTCAACCGAGAGTTTATAACAAAACTCCTCAAGGTACAACGTTTTTTTTTTCCTTGACTAATCATGAGTTGAAATATTGGTTACCATTGTATGTTCTTGTTTTAATTCAAGGAGGTTTGCAACTGTAATTGCTTAGAGCTGTCATTGAGTCCAAAGCCCACAACCCATTCCCATTCAGCCCCTACTTAATCCATTAAAATTATTGTCCCATATTGTGAGTTATTTTCATCTCCAACCCATGAATTTAAATTCTTTAAGGGGTTGGGGCTTTTAGTGGTTGTTGCATTAGCCTTATTTGCTTGCAATCATGAGTTGACATATTGATCATTATTGTATGTTCTTGTTTTAATTTTTATATGTCGGTTGTTCTTGGTTTAAAGGTGGTCTACAACTTCAATTCTTTAGTGTTGTCATTTAGTCCATAGCCTACAGTCCATTCTGCCCTTACTTAACCCATTGAAACTGTAGTGCTTGTTTGAGAATTTTTCTGTTGGAAATAGAGTTTTTTTTCTTGTAGAAAAGCTCTCAAAAACTCTTCTAGCTTTATATCCAAACATGCTCATAGTCCCTCATGTGGGTTGGGGTTTTAGTAGGCTGTTGCACAAGCCCGATTTGCTTGGGATTTTCCTCAATTTTTATAATCTCAACAGTAACAACTACTTTAAACTGTTTAAATTGTGGTAGCAATTATCATTGTGAATGATTTTGTTGTCAGTTATAGTAACTTTAAATTGAGGTTGCGATGTTACAGCTGTGGATGTGTGGTGATCTCATTAGCTGGTGTTGATGGGTTTAAGTTATATGAATGATGTTTTGACCTTGCTTTGCTTTTTGATTAGGTGTTTCTACTATTACAAGTATTGCTGCTGCCATGCAAAACACATCTAATACACAGTTGCTTACTAGACCTGTCAACACCAATGTGGACACTGGAAACTTCTCAACACCCATGATTAGTGTGTCTGACAAGAAGAGAAAAGATACTGAAGCAGTAAATGGGCCTATAGTTGCAAAGAAACCTCGTGGTAGACCACCTGGCAGGAAAAATCAAGTCCAAGGTATAATTTTCTGTGAATCTATTAAGTATATTCTAAGCTTTCATAATGTCATCAATTGCATTTTTACTCTATCTTTATTTTCAGGTGAAAACACATCACCACAATCAAGTAATGCTGTCAACAACCAAGTAGTTTCTTGGCCATCTTCTTCTGCAACTCAATCATCATCTGGGAACTGTGCACCCAGCGGATCACTGGTTCAAGGATCCAATGCTGTCAAAGGCTCATTCAATCACCCTCCACTTTTTGTTCCAGACAATTCCCCAATTCCAAAGACACCTACAACACAATCCTCTCAGAGTGATACATATGTATCCCCTACTAAAATTTATCCTGCTGCATCTTGCAACGGAGAGGCTAGTCCTACTTGTTGCACTATGAATCCAACCAACAAAGTTATGGTTGGCCCTGAAACACAAATGGCTTATAAAGAGAACAGTCATTGCAATTCTCCTATCGAAGTAGATACAGGCAAATCAAGTAAGAAGGATGACGTAAGGAGCAAACTGAACTTTGATGCCTCTAATATGCCTGAGAGCTTGGACAAATCATTGTCTAATGAGGTTTATACATCTGAGTCTGACAAGGAAGTTGACATATCTGACATTGATTTTTCCAACTTGATGGATTGCTGCCCATTCCTAGGAATCACATCCGAAGATTTTTCTTACCATCCAGTTCCAACTCATTCCAAGGATAATGCTTCAACGTATTGTTTCTATTTAATGTTGCAATTCCTTCTTTGTTATTTAATGCTTGTATCTGGCATTGTTTTTATCTTTATTTAATAGGTCTTCTCATGAATGCAATGCTAATCATTTGACTTACCATCAAACTGCAAACAATCACTGATAAATATTTGAATATACAGGGAAATAAAGTTCATTCTGTATTCTGCATAATTTTGCTCTAAACCACTGTTTACTGAGAAGTTTTTACCTTTGCAGGCCTTGATAGTCAACATGTCTGACTCTTAATTTGGGATATTAAACACCATTCATTTGTTCCTTAGCCTGTTTGGTCATTAGGTAAGGCTAAAATGATTACTCTTTTAGTGATTGTTGATGACTTTAGCCTTTGTTGTTTCTGGTTACTTAAACCAAAAAGGAATAAGTTACTG
>NW_024464656.1:0-8358 GCF_000004515.6 Glycine max | reverse complement strand
GAACATCCCTTTCGACATCAGGAAAGGCAGTAAATACCAGAAAAGATCAGATGTAAAGCCCAGTCACAGCAAAGGAATTCAATGCCATGGGTGTGAAGGCTATGGACACATCATAGCTGAATGTCCCACTCATCTCAAGAAGCAGAGGAAAGGACTTTCTGTATGTCGATCTGATACAGAGAGTGAACAGGAAAGTGACTCTGACAGAGATGTGAATGCACTCACTGGGAGATTTGAAACTGCTGAAGATTCAAGTGATACAGACAGTGAAATCACTTTTGATGAGCTTGCTACATCCTATAGAGAACTATGCATCAGAAGTGAGAAGATTCTTCAGCAAGAAGCACAACTGAAGAAGGTCATTGCAGATCTGGAGGCTGAGAAGAAGGCACATAAAGAGGAGATCTCTGAGCTTAAAGGAGAAGTCGGTTTTCTGAACTCTAAATTGGAAAACATGACCAAATCAATAAAGATGCTGAATAAAGGCTCAGATACGCTTAATGAGGTGCTGCTGCTTGGAAAGAATGCTGGAAACCAGAGAGGACTTGGATTTAATCCTAAGTCTGCTGGCAGAACAACCATGACAGAATTTGTTCCTGCCAAAAACAGGACTGAAGCCACGATGTCACAACATCGGTCTCGACATCATGGAATGCAGCAGAAAAAGAGCAAAAGAAAGAAGTGGAGGTGTCACTACTGTGGCAAGTATGGTCACATAAAGCCCTTTTGCTATCATCTACATGGCCATCCACATCATGGAACTCAAAGTAGCAACAGCAGAAAGAAGATGATGTGGGTTCCAAAACACAAGGCTGTCAGTCTTGTTGTTCATACTTCACTTAGAGCATCAGCTAAGGAAGATTGGTACCTAGATAGCGGCTGTTCCAGACACATGACAGGAGTCAAAGAATTCCTGCTGAATATTGAGCCCTGCTCCACTAGTTATGTGACATTTGGAGATGGCTCTAAAGGAAAGATCATTGGAATGGGAAAGCTAGCTCATGATGGACTTCCTAGTCTGAACAAAGTACTGCTGGTGAAGGGACTGACTGCAAACTTGATCAGCATCAGTCAGCTGTGTGATGAAGGGTTCAATGTAAACTTCACAAAGTCAAAATGCTTGGTGACAAATGAGAAGAGTGAAGTTCTAATGAAGGGCAGCAGATCAAAGGACAATTGTTACCTATGGACACCCCAAGAAACCAGCTACTCCTCCACATGTCTATCCTCCAAAGAAGATGAAGTCAGAATATGGCATCAAAGATTTGGACATCTGCACTTAAGAGGCATGAAGAAAATCATTGACAAAGGTGCTGTTAAAGGCATCCCCAATCTGAAAATAGAAGAAGGCAGAATCTGTGGTGAATGTCAGATTGGAAAGCAAGTCAAGATGTCCCACCAGAAGCTTCAACATCAGACCACTTCCAGGGTGCTGGAACTACTTCACATGGACTTGATGGGGCCTATGCAAGTTGAAAGCCTTGGAGGAAAGAGGTATGCCTATGTTGTTGTGGATGATTTCTCCAGATTTACCTGGGTCAACTTTATCAGAGAGAAATCAGAAACCTTTGAAGTATTCAAAGAGTTGAGTCTAAGACTTCAAAGAGAAAAGGATTGTGTCATCAAGAGAATCAGGAGTGACCCTGGCAGAGAATTTGAAAACAGCAGGTTCACTGAATTCTGCACATCTGAAGGCATCACTCATGAGTTCTCTGCAGCCATTACACCACAACAGAATGGCATAGTTGAAAGGAAAAACAGGACTCTGCAAGAGGCTGCTAGGGTCATGCTTCATGCCAAAGAACTTCCCTATAATCTCTGGGCTGAAGCCATGAACACAGCATGCTACATCCACAACAGAGTCACACTGAGAAGAGGGACTCCAACCACCCTGTATGAAATCTGGAAAGGGAGGAAGCCATCTGTCAAGCACTTCCACATCTTTGGAAGTCCATGTTACATCTTGGCAGATAGAGAGCAAAGGAGAAAGATGGATCCCAAGAGTGATGCAGGAATATTCCTGGGATACTCTACAAACAGCAGAGCATATAGAGTATTCAATTCCAGAACCAGAACAGTGATGGAATCCATCAATGTGGTTGTTGATGATCTGTCTCCAGCAAGAAAGAAGGATGTCGAAGAAGATGTCAGAACATCGGGAGACAATGTAGCAGATGCAGCTAAAAGTGGAGAAAATGCAGAAAACTCTGATCCTGCTACAGATGATTCAAACATCAACCAACCTGACAAGAGACCCTCCATTAGAATCCAGAAGATGCACCCCAAGGAGCAGATTATAGGAGATCCAAACAGAGGGGTCACTACAAGATCAAGGGAGGTTGAGATCGTCTCAAACTCATGTTTTGCCTCCAAAATTGAGCCCAAGAATGTGAAAGAGGCACTGACAGATGAGTTCTGGATCAATGCTATGCAAGAAGAATTGGAGCAATTCAAAAGGAATGAAGTATGGGAGCTAGTTCCTAGGCCCGAGGGAACTAATGTGATTGGCACCAAGTGGATCTTCAAGAACAAAACCAATGAAGAAGGTGTCATAACCAGAAACAAGGCCAGACTGGTTGCTCAAGGCTACACTCAGATTGAAGGTGTAGACTTTGATGAGACTTTTGCCCCAGTTGCTAGACTTGAGTCCATCAGATTATTACTTGGTGTAGCTTGCATCCTCAAATTCAAGCTGTACCAGATGGATGTGAAGAGCGCATTTCTGAATGGATACCTGAATGAAGAAGTCTATGTGGAGCAGCCAAGGGGATTTGTAGACCCAACTCATCCAGATCATGTATACAGGCTCAAGAAGGCTCTCTATGGATTGAAGCAAGCTCCAAGAGCTTGGTATGAAAGGCTGACAGAGTTCCTTACTCAGCAAGGGTATAGGAAGGGAGGAATTGACAAGACTCTCTTTGTCAAACAAGATGCTGAAAACTTGATGATTGCACAGATATATGTTGATGACATTGTGTTTGGAGGGATGTCGAATGAGATGCTTCGACATTTTGTCCAACAGATGCAATCTGAATTTGAGATGAGTCTTGTTGGAGAGCTGACTTATTTTCTGGGACTTCAAGTGAAGCAGATGGAAGACTCCATATTCCTCTCACAGAGCAAGTATACAAAGAACATTGTCAAGAAGTTTGGGATGGAGAATGCCGGCCATAAAAGAACACCTGCACCAACTCACTTGAAGCTGTCAAAAGATGAAGCAGGGACCAGTGTTGATCAAAGCCTGTACAGAAGCATGATAGGGAGCTTACTATATTTAACAGCTAGCAGACCCGACATCACCTATGCAGTGGGTGTTTGTGCAAGATATCAAGCCAATCCCAAGATAAGTCACTTGACTCAAGTAAAGAGAATTCTGAAATATGTAAATGGCACCAGTGACTATGGGATCATGTACTGTCATTGTTCAGATTCAATGCTGGTTGGGTATTGTGATGCTGATTGGGCTGGAAGTGCAGATGACAGAAAAAGCACTTCTGGTGGATGCTTCTATTTGGGAAACAACCTTATTTCATGGTTCAGCAAGAAGCAGAACTGTGTGTCCCTATCTACTGCAGAAGCCGAGTATATTGCAGCAGGAAGCAGCTGTTCACAACTAGTTTGGATGAAGCAGATGCTGAAGGAGTACAATGTCGAACAAGATGTCATGACATTGTACAGTGACAACATGAGTGCTATTAATATTTCTAAAAATCCTGTTCAACACAGCAGAACCAAGCACATTGACATTAGACATCACTATATCAGAGATCTTGTTGATGATAAAGTGATCACACTGAAGCATGTTGACACTGAGGAACAAATAGCAGATATTTTCACAAAGGCTTTGGATGCAAATCAGTTTGAAAAACTGAGGGGCAAGCTGGGCATTTGTCTGCTAGAGGAATTATAGCAGCTACTGCAATCTGAACGTGCCCAAACGAATCACTTAACATTAATAGCACGTTCACCACAAAGCAAATTCGACCGTTGCTTCACACGCCCCTCTACATTCTTCATTCAAATTTATATCTGCTTGGCATTCGTGTTTTCTCCAGCATTTCCCAATAGCTTTCTGAGATTTACGAAATCATTCCAAACGCTCTGCTTTTCCATGGCTACCTCACCAAAAGAAACTGCAGCTTCTGGTTCACCCGCAGTACCATCATCTCCGCACCAGGAACAACCTGAATTCAACATTCAACCCATCCAAATAATTCCTGGTCAAGCTTCTGTCCCTGAGAAACTAGTTCCCAGAAGACAACAGGGAGTGAAGATTGCTGAAAACCCTAGCCTTGCAACAAGTTCTAGGGAAGTAGACAAGGAGATGGACAAGAAAATCCGCAGTATCGTGAGTAGCATTTTGAAAGACGCCTCTATTCCTGATGCTGGTGAAGATGTTCCAACATCTTCCACCCCGAATGTTTCTGTGCCGGATGTTGAGAAAGATGTTCCAACATCTTCCGGGCCAAATGCTGAAGTACTCTCTTCCCCCAGCAAAGAGAGATCAACAGAGGAAGATGATCAAGCGACAAAGGAGACCCCTGCACCAAGGGCACCAGAACCTGCTCCAGGTGACCTCATTGACCTGGAAGAAGTAGAATCTGATGAGGAACCCATTGCCAACAGGTTGGCACCTGGCGTTGCAGAACGATTACAAAGCCGAAAAGGGAAAACTCCCATCAAGAGGTCTGGACGAATCAAAACTATGGCCCAGAAGAAGAGCACTCCAATCACTCCTACCTCATCCAGACGAAGCAAAGTCGCGATTCCTTCCAAGAAGAGGAAAGAAATTTCCTCATCTGACTCTGATGAGGATGTCGAACTAGATGTCTCGACATCAAAGAGGGCCAAGACATCAGGGAAGAAGGTGCCTGAAAATGTTCCTGATGCACCATTGGACAACATCTCATTCCACTCCATTGGCAATGCAGAAAGGTGGAAATTCGTGTATCAACGCAGACTTGCCTTGGAAAGAGAACTGGGAAGAACTGCCTTGGATTGCAAGGAGACCATGGACCTCATCAAGGCTGCTGGACTACTGAAGACAGTCACCAAGTTGGGAGACTGTTATGAAGGCCTAGTCAGGGAATTCATTGTCAACATTCCCTCTGACATATCAAACAGAAAAAGTGATGATTATCAAAGAGTGTTTGTCAGAGGAAAGTGTGTTAGATTCTCCCCTGCTGTGATCAACAAATATCTGGGCAGACCTACTGATGGAGTGATAGATATTGATGTTTCTGAGCATCAAATTGCCAAGGAAATCACTGCCAAACGAGTCCAGCATTGGCCGAAGAAAGGGAAGCTTTCAGCAGGGAAGCTAAGTGTGAAGTATGCAATTCTACACAGGATTGGTGCTGCAAACTGGGTACCCACCAATCATACTTCCACTATTGCCACAGGTTTGGGTAAATTTCTGTATGCTGTTGGAACCAAATCCAAATTTAATTTTGGAAACTATATCTTTGATCAAACTGTTAAGCATTCAGAATCTTTTGCTATCAAATTACCCATTGCCTTCCCTACTGTATTGTGTGGCATTATGTTGAGTCAACATCCCAATATGTTAAACTACACTGACTCTGTGATGAAGAGAGAATCGCCTCTATCCCTGCATTACAAATTGTTTGAGGGGACACATGTCCCAGACATTGTCTCGACATCAGGGAAAGCTGCTGCTTCAGGTGCTGTGTCCAAGGATGCCTTGATTGCTGAACTCAAGGACACATGCAAGGTGCTGGAAGCAACCATCAAAGCCACCACAGAAAAGAAGATGGAGCTAGAACGGCTGATCACAAGGCTCTCAGAAAGTGGCATTGATGATGAAGAAGCAGCTGAAGAAGAGGAAGAGGCAGCTGAGGAAGACAAAGAAGCAGCTGAAGAAGAAGAAGAAGCTGCTGAGGAAGAGGAAGATACAGCAGAAGAGACAGAATCAGATGATGATTCTGAAGCCACCCCATGATCATCAGACCCTTATGTTTGCTTTTCACTTTTATTAGCTAAAGGGGCATGTCCCTTTGAACTTTAATTTCATGCATCCTACTTTTGCCAAATTTATGTCTAAAAAGGGGGAGTAATAGTATTATGCTTGCTATTATGCATGATTATGTTGAATGTATAATGTATGGCAGTAGGATAGTAGGATACGATGTATGCATGATTCATGATCTTGAGGGGGAGTTGTATGAATATGATTTTGAGGGGGAGACTGCTGCTGATGATGACTGTTGTAAGCTACTAGAAGATGCTGCAGTAAGAGCATGAAGACAGGGGGAGCAGATAGCGGATGTCACATGAGATGTCTCGACATCCTGGAAAAGACTAGTAGCTGATAGAAGATGCTGCAGTAAGCATGGAGACAGGGGGAGCAGAAGCAGAAAGCTGATGTCACGCGAGATGTCTTGACATCCTGGAGAAGACTTGTAGATTTGCAACTTGAAGAATTTCCGCTGTGCTTGATTACTCTGATAATGGAAGTTGCTGATCCCACTTGCATAACTGCTCGTACCTGCTCAGGAAGTGTCTAAGTATGTTTTAGACAAAATTTGCCAAAGGGGGAGATTGTTAGTGTTTAGCTCTACTGAGCTTTAAAAGATTGGCTAAGATTTTGTTAAAACATAAGCACTTAGACAATGAAGGAAAGCTGGAGTTGCTGCACATGATGTCCAACGTTATGTCAAGGAATAAGATCGGGCTGCACAATGTACAAGGCAAGATAAAATGGCAAATGAAGAATTGAAGTTGCAGGATCCACGATGTCGGATACAATGTCCTGACATCCTGCCCGAGAATACTGGAGTTGCTGTACAATGCAAGATAAAAGTCAAGTGCAGAAGTGAAGCTGCAGGATCCACGATGTCGGACACGATGTCCTGACATCCGGCCCGAAAATACTGGACATATAAATCTGTTATATCTTTAACAGATTATTGTGCAGTTAGCAAGAGATTAGAAGATCTATCTTTAGGAACGAATTAAAAGATCATTAAAGTTCGAATTTCAAAGTAGAAGAGTTCGTTCAGGGATTAAAGATTAAAGATTAAAGATTCAAACTAAAAGATCAAAAGTTATCTTTTAGTTCTTTAACTGCAGATTTTTCAGAAGAAGATAGATCTCCTCCAGCATCAAGGAGTTGCAGCCCAGAATCGTACACGGCTATATAATCATGGAGGCTGCACGAGTTCTGTACCAAGTCCGGGATTGAAAAGTTATTTTGTGAGTTTTGGGACTTGAGTGATTTGTGAGCCACCTTGATGGTACCCTAACATCAAGTGTTGGACCTATGTGTGTAGAGTTGATCTCTAGTGTGTAGAGTTGATCTCTAGTGTGTAGAGTTGATCTCTTTTGTTCAGAGTTGATCTCTGGTGTGTCTTTGACTTAATTGTAAACACGGGAGTGTGAGTGAGAGGGAGTGAGCAGAGGTTCTCATATCTAAGAGTGGCTCTTAGGTAGAGATCGCACGGGTAGTGGTTAGGTGAGAAGGTTGTAAACAGGGGCTGTTAGACCTTGAACTAACACTATTGAGAGTGGATTTCCTCCCTGGCTTGGTAGCCCCCAGATGTAGGTGAGGTTGCACCGAACTGGGTTAACAATTCTCTTGTGTTATTTACTTGTTTAATCTGTTCATACAGACACACACAATCTGCATGTTCTGAAGCGTGATGTCGTGACATCCGGTACGACATCTGTCCCCTGGTATCAGAATTTCAATTTTAAAACCATTTTATAATCTATTTAAAAACTATGTTATGAGGCTAAACCTTTGCAATCACTAAGAGACTCTTTTAACAAAGATAGACTAAGACTTAACTTTCTTTTTTATCTTTGTTTTATTGGTCTTGAAATAAAACTTGTGTTGCTTTTGTCTTGGTATCATCAAAACTTTCATACACATACATTCAAAATGGGTTCTTTGCCCTAGTGGGATGGGGCAAAAGAAGTTTTGAGAATTCAAGAGAAAGTCACAGTGAGATGAGTCATTTCTAATTAATGATAGGTGTCAACTGGAAGTGCACTGATGTATGCAGTTGAGGCATCCTAACAGACCAATAGTCTTGAATCTTGTTCCTACATGATTCGATCAATTCGATCAGGTACTAGTCATCCATTTTCATTGTTTAACTCTTTGACAACCTAAAAAAACCAAAATCTTTGACCCTCTTCTCTATCTATCTAAGGGATGGAAGGGAAAAGGCCTTTGGTGTCCCCTCTAATTGATAATTAGGGTCTTGCAATGGATAGCCAACAATCATTTTAATCCAACCATTACAAGTAATATTTGACTTGACATATATCTCCCGGACAAAAATAATGACAAGTAATCATGTCATTAAAGAATATTATTTAGAGTAAAATTCA
>NC_016088.4:55912136-55916579 GCF_000004515.6 Glycine max | reverse complement strand
ATATATATATATATATATCTGTTAGTAGTGATATATTATTCTCTTTAAAAATGCACTAAACACCTACTATTCTCACTAAATATATGATTCTTTATTTTTAATAGATAAATAGTATATTTTTACATTATTGAAAATTCGCCTAACATGTTGTGATTATTTTAAATGTCTTATATATACGCAATTAATTAAACTCTTAGCCGAAAAATAAAGAGAGGCACGACAGTGCTTCCTTTCCACTAGTAATAATAAGAATAGTCCTAGTATATCTCACAAAAATGAATTTCATGGTTTCAAATAAACAAAAATAAGAAATATATCTAACAAAAATGAATGTCATGATTTTTAACAAAATAAAAATAAGAAAAACCCATGATAAAGTGGTGTTTTTTAATTAGTGCTGGTATAATGGCAAGTTGTCCTTTTTTCTTCTCAAATTTCACATTTCGTATACTTTTAAATTAATTTCTTTAAATTTTCGACTAACATTTGTTTTCCATATGAAAAACAGATTTATAAAAGGCATGGTCAAACATTACTTATGAACACTTCTTTTAATAAGATTCAAAACATGATTTAGTACTTTTTGTAGAATGATAATTCCTTTTGATAAACCCGATTCATGTTAAAAGAAAAAAGAGTCATGTTACTTTTTATTTATTTAAATTATATATATTCTTATAATTTTAATTAATTTATTTTAGTTTTATCTAAGTTTAAAAAATACTCGTACATAATACATTAGATGGGATACTTACTGCCGGCTAGTGCCTAATTAACTATTAACTATGTAAAACCAAAGTCATTAGCCAATTATCCATCACAAATCTGTATATACATGTTTTTTATGCGTCTGAAATAATTCGTATATATATATTTTTAATTTGTAGGAATCAAAGATAGAATCGCAATCAAGATAACAAAAATTGTGACTGAGAACGGATTCTATTAGAAGGTTATATAGTCATTTTCGAAGGTTGAATACTTGAATTAGCAGGAGCCACAGATGTACGTAATTTAGTGTAAATTCCTTATTTTTCTTAGTTTAATTACAGAATTAGAAAACCGGTACCCTTTCACAGATGGCCATTAATTAGCATTTTTCTTACTTTGTAGAGATCGGTGGGTACATAATATGCTGATAGCCGGTGGAAGTCTACCATGACTTGGGTTTGGGGTTAAGAGAAACCCAGCGGTCTAATTAATATGATAATTTCCGTGTTTCCTATTATGATAATATGAAAACGACTCTTAAAAGTTAAAACAAAATTTAACCAGCTTTATGTATCCATAAAAATTGCTAACCAATCCTTACTTAAATGCGTATGCAACTACATAATATAATTAAATTTTTAAGAGAGAGAGATAGAATTATTTGACATCAGTTGTCAAATTTTTATATTTATATTATTTAATAACTTTTTTTGGGACTGAATTATTTAATAACTTTTGTAGAATATAAAATTAATCAATTCAAACATTGAATCATTTGATATTAACTATTTTATCCTCTTTTTTTTAGAAGAATTAACTATTTGATCCTATGTACCAAGTTTCACATAATTTAGATCGACATTAATTGATATGTTATTTAGCAACTGGCATTTACTTATATTTTAAATATTATATTATCTGACAAAATAAAATAGCGTGATAAAGTACTGACTTTATTTTTTATTTGCATATAGTTTTATAAACTTAATCTATTTTGTTAGAGTCTTTAATTTGATTATTAAATTAGTTAGTTTCATATATTATAAAAAGTTGCAATTTATTAACTTATGTAAGTGTGTAAAATATTGATATTTAATATCGATTGTATTAACTTTTGTATCCCTGGTGTGGTTCTTGCACCCTTTTTGGCAATTCCATACTTCCATTAATTTAATACAATGCTTCTTTGCTGTTAAAAAGAAAAGTGTCTGACACACAAAGATTACGATATGCTTATGTAAGAATTTCTCCACGGTATAAATGTCATTTTAATTTTTAAATCTGATATTAATATTATATATTCTTTTTTATCTATTTAATAAGATTAATTGTATAAAATTATTATTTTTTCTTATCTATTTATTAAATTTTATTCGTCTATGTAAAATAATATAAGATAACATTAATTTTAGAAGGAAGTAATATACTCGTGAGAAGCAAAGGAAAAAACTATCTAGCCTTCCAATATAGTAATACAACTATTACAAGACACATTAATGTGGTGCATTTCAGGTAATTGAATATATTGTTAGGCAATTAAAGATAATCTTATATATATTTTTAAAGTGATTATTATAAAAAAATAATTATTTTATCATATATGTCAATTTATGATCAGAGAGCAATATAAAATTTTCACACTATTAATATATTTTTTTTATTAATTTCAAGAAATATAAGAAAATATTATTATCTTGCAACATTTAATGTTTATTATTTTAATTACATAAATTATTACTATTTTATTTTAGAAAGGTACTAATATTATAATTAAAATTATACACGTTAATTATCGATGAAGATTAAGAACTTTTTTATCCTAAAAATTTCTCTAGATCAAATATTTTAAAATAAAAATAAAATGACTTATACTGTTGAGATGTATGTATAAAAAAGATTTTAAAAAACAATCAAATGAATATAATTATATACAAGAATTTAACTAGTATGAGTTGATAGTGCAAATGTTTTTCTACATTATTATCTAATTATAGGTTGGTATATACAATAAAATTGTCATTTTTTAGAACAATTTTTTACAAGCCATATTTAAATATATTATTAATTAGTTGATATTATAATTTTTTGTTACACTAATAATATAAAATTAATCTCTTATATATATATGAATTATTTAATATAATTCAAATAATAAAACTGAGAAGTTAAAGCCCGTAGTCAATGATTCAATAGTAGTTTGGGGGCAGCAAGTAAATCATAATAAATGGCATTGAATCCAGCCTGATGACTTCAGTTAAATTACGCGAGTTGATGCACTATTTGTTAGGTTGACGAAGGATATGTTAGAGGACGAATCTTGTTTCATTTCGGTCCCAAAATTTTCTAAGCCATATTTTAGCTTATCATACTAATAATTTTTATCTATAAGAGAAGCATTCAACATAGCGCATTAAATAGTTTTAATTACTTAAAAGACAATTACTAAATATTTTATTTTATTTTTATTATATACTTTAACATTAGCCACGGTATGTGAAATGAATCCATTATGGTCGACTGCTAGCGGTGGACGATTAAGATAGTATGAATTAAGTAATGGGTTTGATATAATTTTGTTGGAGCCCCATAAAATTAAGGATGTTTATTCGGTTTAACTTTAAAATAAGTTATATCATGTTATGTATTGTTTAATTATATAATAGTATTTGATTTATTTTGTTATATCAGATAATTAAGTTTTATTTTTAGTTTTTACAATTAAAATCTAAGGATTTTTTTGTAAATTTGATATTTTTATTTTTTATGTTTGTTTTTAATTTAATGTATTTTAAAAAAATACTTTAATTCCTAATTAATTCTAAACTTAACCTTCCCTGTAACTTTAATAAAATTTAAAATGTTATATACAAACTTACTAATTGTGCAGGTGTATATTTGTATAAAGTGATTTCAAGATTAAAAAACTTATTCTCCGACAAGCAGAGGATTTTTTTTCCAACTATTCCAATAATGCGTTCATAATTCAAAAATCCAAGGCCACATGCGATTCCGATAGTAATTTATCACTATACGATTATATGATTTGTGAGGAACAGGAACTTCTCATGCTTAATACTTTCGTTGTCTGATGGTCCTTAAGGCTAATAGTCAACAAAAAATACTATGATAATGAACGATTTCTATACACAGGAACAATGCTATTGGATTCATTCACATGATATGATCACAAAGCTACAAACATAACACGCATAAAGCGGTCACAGTCTTACAGAGTGAATGGATCAACTTTCACACAAACATCCGATTCAGTACTACAATATTGATGGACAACAATAATGTATTGCTCGTTACTTATCCCTAAAACCTCCGCTCCAGCCACCCCTTCTCTGCTGCCAACAACACTGAGAGAGAATACTAGGTTTAGAATCAAGAAGATTATGAACTAATTAGAAATTAAAGTGTCTTTTTAAAATATGTTAAATTAAAAAAAAAATCAAATTTACAAAAAGGGTCCTAGACTTCAATTGCAAAAAATGAAAAATTAATTAGATAATATATAATGCATACTAATGTGATTTATTTTAAAGCCATCCCAAAGTAATAACCTAAAATTATTATTACCTCTGAGTTGTTTTTTTTTTTTATATAAGAAATGAATTTTAGATTAAAACTTGTTACGAAAAGGAGGAGTATAATGGTAAAGTTCTCCATCTAATATTTAGTTGGTATATACTACAAGTGTTGTTGGAACTGAATAGTAGTCAACAAATA
>NC_016088.4:55865362-55912036 GCF_000004515.6 Glycine max | reverse complement strand
GATGATGAGAGAAACTTGGATAGGTGAATGGTGCTGGTGAAGTGAGGTAGGAGCAGGAGTTGCTTTCGTTGGGCACTTAATTTACTTGGCTTTAAAGCTGATAATGCGCAGGGTGTGAGGTGAGGTTACTAGTAAACTTTGAAAGCGTGAATTCGCAGTCACTAGCCACTGGAAGACTACTCAACCGCAGCGCAACCATATACATGTATTCCCAATTGGAAAAAGTATCGTCTACTTGAGTCACAATTCAGAACCAGAAAAAACAGAGTCCCCTATCTCCCTCACTCTTAATTTGTCAACACACTGAAAAATGAAAATAATAAAGCTGATCTGTTAATAATGGACCTCCAGCGTTTGTCTCTTCTTCTGCCCAACAATTTCATGTGTCTGCAGTTTTTTTGGGCTAGCTGCTTTTGTTTCCCAACCAGCTGAATTCCGGCTTTTTACCCCATGGAACCCATGTGCGTTATATACAGTGGAAGAAGCATTAAGTCATTCACTATCGATAAATCACACGACACATTTCAATAAATGAAAGACTAAAACCAGATGATTTACTTTTCGGGAACTATAAGAATATGTTATCTTACTAAAAACAATTTAAGTTTTATTTTTATTATTTTGAATGCTTATTGCTTAAATTATCCATTTAATTTCACAGCATATTCTCTTAAAGCTTAAATTAGCCATTAAATTTCACAACATATATTCTCAGTGTCAAGAATGATTAATCCTTTTGGGTCTCTTAAATAAATTTATTTTTAAGATGGTATGTGTTTGTTTCTTTTTATCAAGGAACATGTGAACTAGCAATTTTGACATGCTGGTTCATGTTTCCGTAATTTTTTGCAATAAAAAATTAAGAAAAAAATGGATATGCGATATCCACGTAAAAAAGCAATTTGAATTTGTTGTTCTCGGCGTCACAAATTCCATTTGGAATAGAAAAATGTATTTGCTGGTTCGATTATTAGTGAAACACTTGTCCTAATCTGTATGAAACGACAAAATGATTTTGCTTGTTCAATTATTAGTGAGAAACGTGTGTGTGTGTGTTTTTTTTTTGTTATTATAGAATTTATTTTTTTATATATTATTTTGTTATTATAGAATTTTTTTTACGATGTGTAATTTTTTATTATATATTTTTTTCCATGCACGGCACTACGACAGCAAACTTGAAACAACAATTTGAAATTGTTACACCGGAACTGAAACATTAATTTGAAATGACTAGTCCCACTTAACATGACACATCTTCAAATTTTCAGTTTGAACCGATTTTTGGTCAAAACAGACTCATGTAATATGTTTTGAAATAAATCCATCTTAATAATAAGTTTGTAAAAGAGATCCAAAAGGTCTATTAACCTCTACTGAAGGCTCCGGTTAGTTTATTTATTTATCTATTTTATCATTTTTTTCCCTGTACCCATATTTTGTTAGTTATTCGTGGCTAACTGCATATATACTGGTCGTTTTGCATCAACAATTTTACAAGGTGTCCAAGAGTATGTAAAAATGTCAAATTCAACTAGTACCAAAGCAGCAACTTTACAATAAATCATGGGTTCGTCTGCAGATCAAGCCCAAATCACTGCCCGACCATGAAAAGGATTAATTGTTTTTTGTGATTAGCTAGGTTCAAGATATACAATTCAACATATATGGTAATTAAAAAAGACTTAATTGTAGGAGACATGGGTCAATCTTTTGAGACAAAAGTGTGAACCATAAAGATGTTGATGCTAGCTTATAATGATTTGTTTATTTTGCGTAGCATCATTGTGCGCGGGCTGCAGGTTGGTCCCATTGCATATTTTTAACGAGAATGAAGCGTAATCTGCTTTGTTCATTATGATTTCCACTTTTGAACTTTATAACAATATTCCATTGGATTAAAAATTTGATATTTTATCGGTTCACTAATTCGCATTTTAACCCTTAATTAGTATTTAGCTTCACCTAATAAAAAAGGGAAACCTTTTTAGGCTTATTATTAGCGAGTACTTCAGAAAAAAATCAACAAAGAAACTAAGGGAAGGGATGAAATAGGATATATGCTTTTGCAGTTTCCACCAAACTGCATTACTACGTAGGAACTAATTGGACATGTGAACTAATTTCGACAAGGATTATGAATTTGCTAGTTGCTTAACATGGTTCAATTTTGTCGTGTGGATAATATACCTCGCTTAACCATCATGTCAGGGAAGGTATCTTCACGACAATTCATTAGTGCATTTACAGATTGAATGGAATAAGCACAACAATCCAATTGAACCACTGACAAAATGTTGCAACTTGCTGCTAACAAGTGTTAAAGCAACTTCTTCGCTGCCATAAGAGAACGCAAAATCATATTCTGTAAAATGTGAAACTTTGGTTTTATCATATGCCAAAGTTAATTTGATTATTTTTGGGATCCTTTCCTTCCCCATCAAGAATTCCAACTTCTAATTAAAATATTGTCTATCCACTTGAGCTATTAAACTATGAAAATTAGGTAAACAACTTCCTTATCTGAATGCTGAACTATATATATGTATGTGCACATAAATTCATAAACACTAACCCAATTTTGTGCCCTCTCTATTGATACTTAATTACTATTATATTTTTTCGGTCACGTGCAACTTTTCGAATATAATTAATGTCTAAAGGGGGAAAAAAGATAATAACTTGGCAGTGGCATACGAGGAAACAAATATCCACCTATCAACATATCTCCTAGAAGAAATTGGCTATCTCTGTTTCTTTGGTTTACGGTTGTTAATGCTCTCGTGAAAATATGGTTTTTAGATAAGACCTTTCACTTTAACTCTTTCAGTAACGTGACTACAATGAGATAAAATGAAATCTTCCACGTATTGACTCAATCAAGCTATAGATCGATCATGCAGTCTAGGAAAATATTTATCTTCTACTTTACTTCTCTTTCAGTTAGAAAAAGACAAGGCTGAATAATAATGGAGAAGAGGCAGCAGGCTGCACTAAAATGATGAACCTGTTTTGTGTACGTGCACACAGGAAAGACATGAGAGACAATCACGTGAAGCTGGTCCACCCCCATAGATGATCCATGATCCAGAATACACTTAAAACTACAACTCACAACACATGTCTGTGCACTTAAAGCACTGTGTAAATATTTTCACAAAACCAGTCATATCACATTTGCTTTCCAAAAGGGCAGGATTGAGTGGACATTTTTTTTTTAAATTTTCATAATGTTTTCTAACTTAATAATGTTTAATAATATATTAAATTAATACTATAATTTAATATTTTTTATAACTATTACGTAACTGTTTTAGTTTAAATTTTTTAAAAAAATTATCTTCCATTTCATTTTCCTCCAAAACTTCATTTTGTATTTTAAGAACGTAGTAGAAACAAATATCCACACTAATGCTAAACACCATATGGCGCGCAAAAGAGAGGGAAAGAAAGAAACAATAGATGCAAAGATACGTGCTAATCCAGTGTAAAAAAGTGAAGACAAAGAAAAGGGAATGAAAGATAAAGGGAAAGAAGAAGAAAAAAAAAAAGAAAAAGGAAAACATCACATATTATTTAGCCACAAAGTTATAAAGAATTCACGTGACTGAAAGAAATCCTATGTCTTTTTTTACTTTAATTAATATTTATTTTTAGGGGTTACATCTACATTCTCCATCTCATCACGCATTAAACGAGGATGAGACAGGTGTCGGGTTTAGGCAAGGAATTCATTCAACTCACAGATGTTAGTAAGATGTACTTTTAGGTATTTTGCAAATAAATGCATGGGCTTCGATTTTTATTTCCAAATGTATGGTTTATGTAAGGGGTGTGTAAAAAAATGGTTCAAACCGAACCGGATTATAATCAAAGTGAAACCGAGTTTATTTTTATTTGAACTAGTTTGAAAAAAAAAATAACTACTATTTTAGAATCCACCTGAATCAATTTTTTTTTATTTAAAAAAATAGTTTAAAAATCAATTCAATTTAGAACAATTTTTTTGAATTAATTAGACTATTTGCTTTGAAATCAGTTAGATTTAATTTTTTTAACAAATCAATTTTTGCGCACCCCTAATGTTAGGGGAGTGTTAAGTGGTCAAACAAAGACTAATCACATGGGAGAACTTCATGTTGGATGATTAGGTTGGTCCATAGGTTGAAACAATACACATATATGCAAAAATAGGTGATTAATTTGGGAGTAAGAATTTTGGAACGAGTCTAAGCAAAGAAATCAAGGTGTGGATTTTTTTTCTTCCTTCGAGACAATCTCTTTGAAGTATAGTTAGACACTAAATATTACGAGCATATCTCTTATTGATAATTTGAACATTATTTTATCACATACCATTATATGTCACACCTTATCCCATATTATTGACCACGAAGGACACTAGAAAATATTGGAGTGAACTTAGTATAAAAAGAGGTGGGAATAACAAATCCCATCAAGTAATGAGTATTGGGCTCCTTTTCCAACAAGCATTATTTGATACCAGGACCAGTTTATCCGTTTGTGCCCAAGACTAAAAAAAGCATAAGGACCTAAAAGAAAATACAAGGAAGAAAACCTACTGAGCAATAGGCATGCTAGAAATGTTCTTGACCAAAAACAAAAGAAAAGAGGCTTATTTGTCACAACAAATACACAAATGGCCTGCAACACAATTACACAAAAATCTAACAAGTCATTTGCGTTTCAATAGGAAATTGTTGATGTTCATTCAAGCAAAAGTGTCGTCCACCATAGCATACCATACTCCATATCTAATGTAATGTAGGTGTAAAAATTATTAATTATGCCGAGAAGCAAATAAAAAGATTATCAGCAAGAAGGCTTAGAGCTTTAGGATTAGAGGGTAAGAAAGCATGGTGGTCAGAACGAGCGAAGGAATGAACGAACACGTACATCATCCAAATATGAGATCAATGTGGGGAGGGTGAACCATACATACATCACATGTGAGACAAGTTATTTTATTATGCTTATTATGTATTAATTTGATCATTTTGATGTTTCAATTAATATGTGTTGATTTTAATTTTACGTCTGGATCACTGCTGAATGACCTATAATAACATACGTAGGCAGTCCCTTAAACTAAATGCAACTCATAAATTTTTCAAGGAAATAAAGTTATAGCTTTGACGTCATTTATAACTTTTGACTTAATTAGTTAGGCTTGATCCAAGAAAGTAAAAGCTAAATAATCGATTTAATTGAAACCTCAAAATATCAAATCGAGTTATATCAAAGTTAATATTATATTTAGACTGATCCAAATTTATTTTTTTAATACTTAAAACCTAATTCAAATTAACAACCTCCCACACGTATAATAAATAAATAGGTAAACACACCCAATGATAGAAACCATGTATTTTTTAAAGAAACCTACAGATGAAGTAGATTTATTATTGACTGTAAAGGTTTGGAACAGGATCCTGTAAAAAAATGGTTTGGTGCAAGATTATTTGAGATCGTATAGATTTTTATACAAAGCTGATTTATGATTTTTTTTTATTTATACTTTAACACTTCGTTTAATTAAGGTGGACCAAAAAAGAAAAAAGAAAAATTTCTTTATATTATTTGTAAAAATTAAAGGAAGAAAATATTGTTTTTCTTTATCTTTTTCATTTGAAGGGGGGAAAATGAGAGAAAAGAAAGTATCATAAATTAAAGACACATATATGCTTTATAAAGAAGCTTGTTTGCAATAATAAATTTTGAAAAAAACATTTTTCCCTCTTCCTTTGGTCACTTTTTTTCTCATGACAGGGAAGGAAAATTTAGGATAAGACTTATGCTCAGAATTTTCTTTTTCAAACTCGAGAAAAAATTAATCTATTTTTTCTTCTATTCGCTCTTTTCTTGGTTTAATTTACATGCAGCTAAATAATTCACGTAAAGGAGAACAAAATTAATAACTTTTTAAGTAGCACGTACTGTGATACTAACAAATTTGTGCAGCTTAAAAATCAGCATGCTTTTTACATATATATAAAATTCCGTTCACACCATACATCTCTGGAAATGCGACATAAACTCGACTTTAAAACATGAAGAAAGAGTCATATGTACATATCATCGTATCGTAATATATAAGATGAAAAGTGAAAGAGGCTAAAAGCACAAAAGTAAATGGTGTAAATTATAAGCAACCTATAGAGAGTCAAAGTTATAAGAGTTTTATGTATTATCATTCTTCTATATATTGTTATATAATGATCACTAGGCTGATTAGTTTATGGATTTTGCTAACATTAATTTTAAAACTAGTTTTTAAGTAAAAGTAAAAGATTTTCATCAAAAATATATTTATTACATTGAAAAATATAAAAAGTATATTGTTAGAGTTGGTGATATGAATAAACTTGACACAGCCTAAAATGATTGCAGTGCAATCAAATTAGTAAAGAAATATTTTTGAGATTTTTTTTGTAGACCTTTATACTTTTGGGCTAGGATTTTATATGCACCAGTATAATAGTGTTGCAATCACTCTTTTGGTAACTCCCTTACCAATTTTTTATATAATGAAATTCCTTTTTTCGTGATTTTTTTTTCTATCAAGAGTTTTCTGCATTAAATATATGTGTTTATTTTTTTTGTTTTGTCTCCATTGTGCATTATTTCTAGTAAGTATAAAAAAATAACTTAATATTAACTTTTAAGTACTGATATTAATAAAACCTTTAATGCAGTAACTTTTGTTTTATATGTTACTACAAATTAAAATATAACTAATTTTGTTTTTAGTCATTATAGATATAAAGAACTTTGTTATTAGTCTCTACTTTTATTTCTCTAACTTTCTACAAAGTATTTAATTTTGTTTATAATTATACGATTACGATGGAGACTTGAACAAGTGACAGTGAATATTGCAGCCTAGTAGGGGTAAAAAGCAAAAAGTTAAAAAATGAAAAAGAAAAAGATTAAGGGAAACATAGTTAATTTTTTTAATTATAAAAAACTAGCCTTTTTAAAAATTAAGCTCAAGAATTTAAGTAACTTATGATTTATCATATCTCTAATATGTTTCTTACACGAGAATTGGTTTGAAGCATCAAGAATTTAGAATAATGAAAACTGTAAAGATTAAGTGAATATATGATTTCGCTTATTTTAAATAAATAATTAAGTATTTGTACCAAGTATCAACTTTTTTTATTTATTTAAAACAAATGAATAATAATTTTATAAACTTAAACATACTAAGGGTGCATTAAGTTGTCAACTTCTTGAATCATAGACTGAATGACAATGTGGGGATTAAATTTAAGTCAATTCATGAATGTCTGAAACTAAATTAAAAACCTTAGCAGTAGAACAACAAAACATAAAATTAAGGAAACGTCAAGGATAAATTTTAAAAATGTTAATTACACACTTGCAAAAAAAAAAAACTTCACAATGAGTAGTGTTATCGAATATTCTTTTCTCTTTTCTTTTTATATTATAAAATGAAGTTATGAGTGATATTATCCATTTAAAAAATAAACCATGGAATGCATTTCATGAACTTAAGCCCGTTGCGCTGAAAAAACGAGGGAAAGCTTGCAAATGAATGACATGATAACATCATAGCATAGGTACTAACTACTACTGAACACGACAATGCCGTGAATATCCGCACATCTTTGTTTGGGCCCAAACTTGAAACTTCGCCGCGTCCTTACGTTGTTGTGCAAGGCAAGGCCACCCTGTCACAACTTTGTTATTTACAAATTTCAACGAGGAGCAACTTTTGTCTATGTTCTATTCTATGCTATATATTAAACTTTAAAACAGTCCCAGTATTCATCCATCCTTTCCAAAACTGAACCTTTTTTATTGTCTGTCATGGGAGAAGAGGTGTCTAGCAAAACCGAACCAGAGCTACACTGTGTGGACTCTGTTCCTGAAGAGCATAATTCCTCTGTTCAGGAAAAAGAATTGGAGAAACCTGAACCTCCAAACGACAAGGTCACTCCTCCTTCTCCAGCTGCTGCTCAAGGTGAGTCTCTCACTCTGTTGATCCTCCAAGGAAAATTAAAATATGAATGGTTTAGTAAGCTTGACAGCAAGAAACTCTGTTGATGCATGCCTTTCTTTTTCTCTTCTGGTTATTCAAATTGTAAAGAACGGAAGATATAGGACTGACCCAGTGGTTGGGGAAGGGTGAAGAGAGAAGGGAGGAGTGAGAGAGGTCGCGGGTTTGAATCCCCATCAACGTTTCTAACAAAAGTATCAAACTAACAAACTAACATTTGTCTATAAAAAATAAAATCAAATGGTAAAAACGGCTTCTTTCTAGTGTTTTCATAAACTCTACTTCGTGGTTATCACGTAGATTGAAAAGCAAAATTGACGATCATGAAACTTTCTCTTTTGTTTCTTTTCTTTCTTGCCTTTTCTCTTTATTTAGACGTGTTTGGTTCCAAGTTAGTAAAAGTTTGAAGAAGAATTTCTTTGATTCAGAAATTGTTTGTTGCATATACTTCTTTTCTTGTTTAGTTAGTTTTTCATTGCATGTTATATATTTCTTTATTATTCGAAACCAAATTCTTCAGTCATCACTTATGTTCACAAAACAGAGGTTCCTCTGTTTCTTTTCTTTTAAACCTGTGATTTTCACTGTTTTGATTTTCTTTTTTACGGTTTCATGTTTGAGTATGTTTTTTGCTTTGTGATTTTGGTTGCCATATAAGCTTTTTTTCCCCTCGGAATCAACTTCAAGATTTCTTTGGTGTTTTCAATCCTACGATAAAGGCGGTTAATTCTTGCTTTCAAGGGACTCGTAACTCTATTTATTTTTCGTGGTAGAGTATTCTAAAGTCTAAAGTTGGAAAACTGAAAAGAACTTGAAGGCTAATTTATTTATTGGCAGATTTTCTATTTCCTTTGATAGTTGGATTAGTTAATGTAGCATTTCTGGTTTAGACTTTTTGAAGCAGTACATATTTACTTCGTGTACTTCTATTGCTTCTATTATATACTTTGATATGTGTGTGGTAATTTAGATAATTAGATTAAACTTCATGTGGCAAAAAAATTAAGGTCACTTACGTTTGGTCTGAGTGTTTATATTCTGTTTTGATTTTTTTAAAATAATTTTTATTTTTAAATTTTCAACATTTAGAAAATATATATCGAGAAGAAAATACTACAAGATACTACCTTAAAAATAAAAGCAGAAAATAGTCAAATCAATCGTCACCTATATTTAATGATCATTTAAGCAACGTGAATGAATTCGACTGATATCTTAGGCAGTATAATTGCTACACTGACATGAATGGAGAAGTATTTGCATTAGGCATGCAAGAATTTGTATACTCTATGCTACTCCTATTCACTTCTCTTTCATGTTTCTCATAGAGGTTGCAGATCATGCTAGTAAAAAGGACACAGAGGAGTCACTTGACAAAGGTCATTCTCTAAAAATCTAGTATAAAATTATTGAATACTCAAGAGATAGGTAATATTTTTTTTATTGTTTCACCAGATGCTATGCTTGCAAGAGTTGTAACAGAGAAAAGGTTGGCTTTAGTTAAAGCATGGGAAGAAAGTGAAAAGACAAAAGCAGAGAACAGGCAAGTGCTCATCTCATAGTTTGTTAAATACCCTAAGAATATAAACCATGTATGTTCTGAGAGCTTTGACACGAGGCTATGTGCTAGAGATTTATAATCTAGAGCTTTGGCTCAGCTAGTTTAGTTGAAAACTTACCCATTTAGTTGGCTGTAATTTTGATCAAGATGAATATGTTTTAGTCTTGTACAAGTGTCAATATTAATTATTATCAATACTGAAAACTGAGTTTGATGAAAGTAAAATTATCATATAGGGCATACAAGAGACTCTCTGCTGTTGGATTTTGGGAGGATAGCAAGAAAGCATCAGTAGAGGCACAACTCAAGAAAATCGAGGTGATCATTTTCTGCATGAACACTGTGATTGTTAGCTAACCGTGACAATTGGCAAGAGAATTAGATCTTCTTTGTAACTAGATTTGTGTTCAATTAATGCATCTACATGACTGGTCTTATAAATTATCACTTATTTGACCTGTATGTTGCTTTAAAAAAATTGCTTTTATCAGGAAAACTTGGAAAAAAAGAAGGCCGAATATGTTGAGAAAATGAAGAATAAAGTTGCTAAAATCCACCTGTTAGCAGAAGAGAAAAGAGCAGTTGTTGAGGCTCAGAAGAGGGAAGAATTTATCGACTTAGAGGAGACAGCTTCAAAGTTTCGTAGCCGTGGAGATACGCCAAGGAGATTCTTTGCATGCTTTAGTGGCTAGGCTTTTACTATCCAAATTCTCACTGGATTGGTTATATGTTTTCACATATACAATTAAATTTTGCTTGGTGTGTTGTTTTTTCCTATATACTATTTAAATCAAATCTCAGCAGTTGATTTGAAGTGCATGGATTTCTGTATAAATAAGTGAAGAAATTGTCTCGACATACTTACATTTTTTTCTCGTTTAACTATAACTATTCTCTTGCCTTCCAAACTTTATCTTTAAATAATTGCATTTAAACATTACACACACACCGGCGGATACACTTTAAGCCTTGTGGAAGCAATTGTTCCCACAAGATCTTTCTTCACTCAATTATATTTAACAATTTCTTTTTCTCCAATAAAAAAAATGGTGATGTCCCCATAAAACATTTAAAAAAATGAATGTAGAAAATTATAAAAGATAAAGAGAGAATAATATTAATTTTAACATTTTATTCTTCCAAGTATAAAGAGAGACTAAGATTAGTTTTAGTCTCTCTAATTTTAAAATGTATCATTTTGAATTCTAAAAATAGTTTAAATAGTGTTTTATAAGTGCTATCTAAACGCTATTAGACAATATTTTCAAATCAAAAGTGACGCATTTTATTAAAATCAAATTTAAAAAAAAATTGGAGAGAATAATTTTTTAAAAAAGGAAACAGATACCTTCAACAAAGAACTCCAGACATGAAAGATCCCTCTTATCTCTTCCATAACATAATTCCAGACTCGTGAACAGGATTTGAGGCTAACTCTAATATTGTTACATAATTTTCAATCAGCTTGAGAACCTTAGAATGAGCCAGTAGTAGGATGTGTTCTACTCTATCTGCACAAAACATTCTTCTTTACTTGAAATAAATATCTTTGCTTCAAATTCATTTTGTGTCAATTTGCACCCTTTTCTATTAATTGTTCACACTCTAAGAAACCAAGAAGACTCTCCGCCTTAATTATCCGGGCTCAAGAAAAAGGTTCATTCTGAAACAAAGAGCCCTGTATCCATTGAAAAAGGTTTTACATCACACTGTTTGTGAATGCCTACTAGTGCGGGACCTTTTGTTTGCTTGCTTATTTAATCTTATGAATTGTGTTTTTGACTGTTAGTTGACCGTGGATGGTGAGTTTTACCATAAATCATGTTTTCACTGTACTCATGGAGGATGCTTCCTTACCCCTTCATCCTATGGCTTTTCGTAGTTGTTTAAGGAGAAATGTAGCTATAATCATCTCTTCAAGAAAACTTCCATAAGGAAAAAATGCAATGCAACAGTCATATCCATAGTTTACCCACATAGAACAAGACACTACCCTGCCTAGGAGCTTCACTTGTGTCGTTGTATGATTTCTTTGAGGATACTCTTCAATTCCATTACTTTCACTCAAGTTCCCCATTGATTATGTGGTGGCTTTTTGTTACAGACATTCCCGCAGAAAGTGCTGTGTATTTCATCGTCGATAATAGAAGGAACATGGATTTGTTCTTTAGGGACATGCACGTTGATATCTTGATGCCAGTGACTTCAAATGTACTTCATTCTTTAGAATGTTTCCTATCCCACTGCACGGATCAAATTAAAAAGTTTAGTTCATACTACTATATTTAACTGTTGCCAATCTCTGAACATCCTAAATTTGGTTCACTAATAAACTTTGCTCAAGTAAATTCCACTCCACCCTCTTGATGTTTCCTTAAAAGGCAGCGTCACCCTAAACCTGTTCGAAAATACACTTCACTCTTTGATCTACGAAAAATGGAAGTATACTTCACTCTTTTTGGCTTAGCGACTCATACGAAATGCCGGAGAACACTGGTAGAACACTCTAGGTTTTCATTTGTCCAAACTCTCAAATAAAAAAATAAAAAACAGATTTTATGGCATACACATGTTACTGCATCTCTTAAAATTCGCGAACGAAGCACTGAAGCGCACACCACTGCAACCCCATGTCATTTTTAGCCATTTAAGAATATATACCGCAATTAACTGCCTGTAATATTTCATTAATCCTCCTAATCTACTGTAGTGTTAAGCATGAGTTAAGCAACTGAAGAGAGTCTGAATGAAGAGAGAAAGGGATGAAAACTACTTTTAAAAGGTTTGAAGGACGAGACTTTTGTAAAGGACCAAGTCCAATGGTTTGAAAAGTGACGTAGCTGGGCTAGAACAAGGACGGTAGTTGCTGAAATAGTTGATAATAATTGATACATTTGATGGAGGAAAAAGTGCTGGAGGAAATGAAACAGCTGCTAAAAACGAAAACTTCTTGTAAAAAGTTGAAGTATCACTTTTGCTACATGTAGCAATAGATCATTTTTGCGCATTAAAAGGTGAAAATGAGTCAAACTTCAGCTATGCAATATGCATTTGACTCTTTGTATATGTATAAAAAGTAGCAATAGGTGATAACATCCAATTAGGCTGAGCAATAAACCCCAAATGATGAACCTCGTCAATATTTTTCACTCTGCTAATTGACCGTGTTCGCTAACATGGTTCGCCATCTGCCCTTTTGTTTAGTCTTTAGAAAAATCACCAGAAGATGGATTCTGACCATCCTTGCCCTTTTGCTTTAGAAGCCTAGATAGAAGGAATGACCTGAATTTGCAATGGCCACCGTTTCCATCCTATTGGGTACATCCATAACAGAAGCAGTATGCTAATACAATAAAAAGGCCATATCCATCTGAAAGACATGAAGACATTCTAACTGCATGTTTTATGTCAACAAATGAGCTATGTGAATTCATTCACCACTTGCCACGAGTTCCTTAAGTCAGGAATTGTTTACTTTAAGTTCTGAAAAAGCTCCGGAAGATGGGCATTAGTCAGCTTGGTCCTCTTAGTGATTTCATTTTTCTTCTTCTTAGGTTTAGGCTTGGATGAAATGCCTTCCATTTGCGCTGCACTCCTCCTCTTTGCAGTGTTGGTAGCAGGCTTCATTCCATTTTTTTGTAGATCCCTCTCTATGTCAATCATATCACGAGGCAATTCAATCCCCCGAAAAAGCTGCTTTAGGTCATCATCCACCTTAATGGGCACTTTAGGATCGTTCGGGTAGGCAATGTCCTCTTGAGAGTCAAAGTTGGATAACAGCCAAATCTCCCTTGCAGCTTTCAAAGCCTAGAAACCAATAACTTTATAATGTCTTCTTCCAAGAGAAACCAATTATTTAACTAAATTTTGACTCTTCACTACCTCTAAAAACAATCACCTCTCACCACAAGTCATCTGAGTATTAGATGTTACAGATCAAATTTGTCAAGTAGTTCTATTCTTAGCATATTTCAAATTTTCAATAAAAACATACTAAAGCAGTTCACTCTTGTATTAATATCTCAGTATCATGTAAACCTCTATGCAGCAGAGATACAAAGAGAATGGTCTATCAAAGAAAAAGAAAAAGACAGGGACAAAACAAAATAAGGCAAGTGAAGGAGACAGAAAGACTAAAAACTGTGAAAGTGTGAACTGTGAACTGTATTTGAACACTCCACCTTTCAACCATGCCATCACTTTCAAATTAAGATACTCAAAATTTGAAGTATGAAAAGTAGACAAAACTTTTGAACCTATTTAGACCTAGCATAACTTCATGTAGGATTTAAGGTTTGTGTAAATTAGAAAGAATGTTACTTTGAATAACTTCTTAGCTTTTTCATGACATCCATAATATGAACCTGCCTTGCATGAAAAATCCAAACTTTCAAGTATAATTTTAAAATAAATGAAGAAACAAATGAGACAAACTATTTAGAATGTGCTTGAAAGCACAAATAAAGGGTCCAAAATACACTTGGACTTACCCTTTTTCTTGAAGGAGCTAAGACCACAAGTAGGCATAACTAGTTTTTAAACTAATTTTTACTTATACTGTTTTCTTTGTCCCCTGAAATATTTGATTTTTATATTCATCCATGGTATTGCCAATAACATTTGATTAGTTGAGCTTCTGTCATACTGATTCGTGATTTTAGCACACATGACTCTTCCAAAAATTAACTATGCACATGAAGAAATCAAATCTGTAAGATATCAATAGTTGCTCAAAGAGCCCAAGGCAATGTGAGAGTTGAACATATATATCTATAATCAAAATTCCACCAATGTTACCGAAAAATGAATGCCAAGAAATTTTCAGTTTCATGCAAAACAATTAACTAAAAGAAATAATTTACCTGCAAGTCTTCCATCACATTTGGGTAAGAATCTTTTAGGTCAACCACAGCAATGCCCTCTGGAAACTTACGTACCAGGAAAAGCAGCTGATTTTTGTCCCTAACGGCATGCTTCGACTATAGACCAAAAGCAATGTCAATGTCACAAACCAAACTAGGAGCATAAAAATGAACACATAAAGGTGTACTTACAGTACACATATATGCCTCCATAAAAGTTACCTTGTAAGAGAATCTTTCCCCATCATATTTTACTTTTGGGTTTTTCCTCATACTCTCGAAAACATCTTTATTAGCCCTCATGTCCACGTAACACGCTTCATTTATTTGCTCTATCGTTAAAGCCTTCCGGGTCTGTAAAGCAAACACTAAGCATCAATGACACTCACTAGCTACAATTCAGAATGATCGTCAGGAACAAAATAACTTACAGAAGGCTAAAAGCAAAGCATATATTATACATCATGCTTTTCCTAATCAGCAACATAATATTAATATTAAACCTTTTGTTTATCTTATATAGAAACCACAGGTATAGGTTCTGAGTATAACCCACTTGTATACTCATTACTCAGAGACTACAAATTAAGTTAGAACAACTCCATGCCAATTAATCCACGCCCTCGATAATAAACACTCATAAACCATAACACAAGGATTTGTGATAATGGAATGGAAGAATTATTATATTATATATACCTCAAATAGGAGATCAATAACACGCTTCATCTGAGCCCCAACAGGGGCTTTGCGTATGCTATTAACATGCTGGAGCCTTTCGGTATCGTTAGAGAATTTAATAGGAGCTGAAGTTCTTCCATTTTGTGAAGCAGGGGCACTCTTCTCTGGCTGCCTCTTAAACCTGTTTTGCTTTTCCTGAAACGCCATCTGACATAAACAAAAAAACAAGAATCGCAGCACAAGGATTTACTCTCAGATTTGCAAATCGATCAACACCGCTAATATTTGTATCTATTCTTCTTTTCCTATTATTTGGGGAAAATACATAATCGGTGTATATCTTATTGTTTCTCGATCCAAATTGGAAAACGAATCGAAGAGGTGGTTTTGAATTTCGTAAAGTAAAAAAGGAAGATTGAAAAGATGCAGCAATCGGGGAATATGTGATCGCAGCGAATTAAATGGAATTGTGAGGGAGAAAGAGAAGATGACCGTGACAGACAGGTATTTCTCCTCCAGAGGGCAGAAGGAGACTACTTTTTATTTCGGCACATGCGCAGCGTACGCACCGTCATACCCCTACACTACCATGTTAAATACGGTTTTGATTTTTGAATATTGAAGGATTTCTTTTTCTTTTTTTTGGTAAAAAAGATGGCCAAGAGCCAATTGAAGGTTTTTATTTAAAAGCGTAGTATTTAATATTATTAATTACTAATTAGTGTATCAATTAGCATGGATTCGTGATTATTAATGGGAAATTAGTTATATATTTTTTAAAAAGATTGAATTCAAGGAATTAAAAAATTACTAAAATATATTTTTCATTATCATAAATGTAATAATATTTAAAATCTCTTTTTCCAAAAAATATAATAATTGTTTTGTCCCTGACAAAATCAATAGGCCATGTTTCACATCTCGTATTCCTACTAGAAATTAGAATCAAACTAACTTCTATCCTTTTTATCTTTTAAAAATGTGTCATCGAGTCGATTGGTGCACACGGGAAGCGGACAATCGATTGACCTAACCCAATGTTCAATTACGAGATTTTTAACTGTATCAACTTAAATATACACTACTAGAGCTGAAATTATCGACACTTCTTACGCCAAGGAACTCAAATACATTATGTGTGACTCCTGGACTGATTTAATGAGTCATTTGCAGTTTTACAGTTGGCGAGAGACGGGTAACGAACAAATATCACTAGAGAAAGATGAAAAAGACTTTGAAAAGAGTTAAAGAATACTGAAATTATTGTATTCCATAATTAGATGTTAAATTCTTATATTTGTCAAAAGATGTCTTCATTAATCAAAAACAAAAGTTGAGAATTCGAAGACGATCAGATACCATCTTAATCTCAACTATAAATAATGCTATTCATCATTTAGTGGATGTTATTTTTAAAACTCCACTTGCACCCGAGTATATCCAAACTTATAATTTTTAATATAGATTTCCAAAAAAAATTGCGGGTTAAAGAACTACAAAAAAACCACCACAAATTTTTTATCCCTTTCTTCATATTCTTCAAATCCCATTAAACCATAAGCCCAACAAATCCCAGAAATAATCACAACCACCTTCCTCATCCCTGTCATCGCCACCTTCATCGTTATGAGGTCACAAACCCACACCCAAACAGCAACCCCCCTCACTATTGTGCGTGCCATCACCACCATAGCCCCGACCATTGCGACACCAATCACCCTACTCCATCTTCTCCGCATCGCACACAGGCACCGGCACCTGAACCACCTCCTCCAACCTGCATGTGTCGCACCAACTAGCACCATCACCATGTGCAGGAGCCACCCTCCATGTTGTCACCGCGTGCTGCCAACCCCGACCCCAACCCCTGAGCACGCGTGTTTGTTCTGGCTCTTCGAGTTCTTCTCAACCACAAAGCTATGAAGCACCAACATCGACACGGACATCGGATACGACACGAACATGGACACGTGGACACCTGTAATGTCCAAAATATAGAACGTAGTACAGGTGTCGTGTCGGTGTCAGACACTGTCACGGACGCGTGTCGGACACCAAACACGACAAGAGACTGGAGTGTCCGTGCTTCATAGTCACAAAGGCTCTGCGTGCGTCTCCCTTGCACCACCCTTCTTCTTTTTCCTTTTTATTGTTTTGTTTTGTCATGCTCTGTGTGTGTTCCTTCTAGCTTCTTGCTATGGTTAAGAGTTTCGAAAAAGATGAAGTAGGTCAGAGAATAAGCGTTCAAAAAATATTGTGGTTTTTTTTAGGGGGTTTTAACCCAGTAAGAAGAGAGTAATTATGAGACCAACTAGGAAGTGACATGTAAAAATGAGAGAGTAATACCTAAATATGAAAATCAATTGAGCTTAATTCTAGATCAAAAAATAATAATTTTTTATTTTATGAGAATAAAAAAATTATCAAAAATTTTACATGAATAAATTCTGGATATTTTTTATATTTATGAAAAATAAATACATATTTTAGCCTTAAAAGATTATAAAATATTGTTAGATTAAAATGAGGTAATATATTGAGAAATGTAATTTTTTTTCTAAGTAATATTGGCATTTCCTTTCCATTATTGCTTTGTTTACTGAATTTGTTGAGCTTAAAAAGATTGCCCATTGTAAAATGAGAGTATGAGACTAATAGTTAATATTATTTTTGGTTATTTATATAGGAAACAAAAGATAACATTTTTTTATCATAATTATAAAAAATATAAGATTATTTTTAAGTGTATTAATTGTCAAATTTATTTTTTATCATTAACTATTTGTGAGATCTATTAATAATATAAATATGTTTTCAATAAAAATGAATGTATTTATTGATTTATTAATAAAAAAATTATAATCATAAGTTGGAAAAAATATTTTTTGAAAAATAAACACCATTTAAATCATTTAATGTCATAAATAATTTTAAATAAAATAATGGCGTTACAAATTAAAATTAATTAATTAATTTAATTATTTTTGTTGATGTTAGTGAATTAAATATTTCTTTTTTATTAGAGGGGAGGTAATATATCATATATATATATATATATATATATATATATATTTTTATTTTTTTTTATGAGCATGGTGGGTCAACTTATAAATAGACCATTTTATAACCTACCAGCTTATCATGGTGATTCAACTTTTTTGGCCTAACCTTTTTTGAATAAGATAGATTATATTTCTCAATCTAATTCTTCTGTCAAATCAACCCGTCATGTCCTATTTAGGACAAATTGAAAGTAAGTCATAATAAATTGTCTCCCTTTATCACCTCAAGTATACAAATTTAATGCTAGTATAAATTTATTTAAAACACATTATTTGTAAATTGAAAAGTGAAAAGAAATGAAAAAAAAAAACTGAAACATACGTGAGAGATTAACACTCGTAATCAATGGTTAGAAGAAAAAAAAGAGGAAAAAATTTCCTGCCATTAATTAACATGTGTCCAAAGTTATTCTCAAATTTAAAAAAATATATATAGAAAATAAAAAGATATCTTATGTCCTAAATAGTATAATAGATATATAAAACTTTAGTTTTAACCATAAAATCAAATAGACATGGTTCATCCCCAATTAGGACAGGTTGAAAATGGATCATAACAAATTGACTCACTCTATCACCTCTGATACCGGATTTAATGCTTAGTTCACCTCCATTAATTACCTTCCTTTAATTTAACAATCACTAATCTCCCAATGTCTGAAACCATTCGACCATTCTTGACACAAACATGCATGTTGAGTATGAGAAATGCTTAACATAATCTGACCTGTAATAATTACTTGAAGAGATTACAAAATGACGATATAAAACCACTAAACATTTCACTTAATTTTTCACATAATTTTCTATGTTACTTCCTTTGTACTAAAATATAATATAAAAAAATCTGAATAATAGACTAAATATAAACAAATTTTAACCAACTATTCCTCATTTAATGATACTATCCCAAGATACTTTAATTTTACTAAAGTTTTCCATCCTTCAACTTTTTTTTGTCTTGTACAATTAAACATAAAAGATATTTTAAGAAATAAATTAATTTTTTAAATGAGATTATCAAAAGTATATGATATTAATTTATTTTTTTAATTAACGTAAATTAATTATTATTATTTTCCTTATATTTCGGTACAGGAGAGTGCCATCTTTACTAAATTGATGATGATATAAAACCACTAAACACTTTATTTCACTAATAATATAGTTCCTCTGTCTAAAACTAACTCGAGCATCTATGCAGGTACACCCAGCTCGCGGCGCACACGAAGAGCCTTTTGACGTTGGCGCGTACCAACCGTGAAGTTGCTGTAACAGTTGGATCAAAACATTGATTTGATTAAAAAAAATATAAAAGAACATTTTTGACATTACGAACGAGTGATACTAAATATTTTGGAGTCACTGTAGATGTATGTGAAATTAATTACTTTCTGAACAAAATAGTAGGGAACATTGGACAATGATATGAACATATTAAGGTATTTGTTTCATAATCTCATCTATTTAATGTGTCTCTATGTTCAGATGCCACTTGATTGTATTTTATCGGATCTTCCTTCTCTACTGCCTTTTAGTAATATGACTGCCTTTTCATTTTAGAAAATGTAATACCGGATGGTAACTACTATCTAGTATTGGAGGTCAAGTCACAGCTTCTAATACATGTGCTGATACTGTGTCCTCCTTGGTAAAATGAACCTAGTTAGAATGAACTTTTTTGGTTTTGTCAGGAGAGGGAATAACTTGTAATAAATAATGGAAACAACGAAGAAATTTTGGGCTTTGACAGCTGACACAAATTTGAAACTAAGCTGAAAGATTCTCTTAAATAACATCACCTTCTTTCTGAAAATGGGAAAACCCCGAGATGAGAAGTCCGAAGCAACCAATACACATATCAGCAGTAGCACAATAGGCAATTCTAAACAGGTGAGTGCAAAGTTTCATTTATTTATTTACTTGTTTGTTTTGTTTTTTAATGTTGTTTTCCCCATTTTAGCTAAATTGTTATCACTTACCACTTGTTTGATGTTTGACAATTTCAGGCTATAGAGAAATCAAATGAACATCCTGAATGGTTACCTGGTGGCTGGAATGTGTGGACTTCAGAAAACTCGAAAAAGTGGTGCAAATATGGGTCATGGGTATAAGGTGCTAGACAAAGTCTCTTTGAGTAATGATGTGAATATTACTGTTACAGACCTTGGAAACTTTAATTAAGCCATCTTCTATCCTTTTGTGTGTATTTGTTTATTCTTTTATTTGCCTGCAGTATGTTCTTGTTCTTCCATAAATGTAAGATTGTTGTTAGTTAGGAGATAACCCTGCTAGCAATATATAATTGCCAGTATAAATCTATAAACTGCATCACTCCTCAGGTATCCAAATTTGGAACACAAACAAATATTTCCGTACAAGCTTCTGCAGTGGAATTCTTGGAAATCTGAATCATGATATTAACAGGCAGTCCAAGGGAACATTAGCTAAATGCTCAATGCTTGGGTTGTTCATGGCAGGAACATCACAGGATCACCCACAAATATGTATAGAATATGCACTTGATTCGTAATTTCAAGTGTGGCTATTAGCATGTGGGTCAACTGTAATTTTGTTCTCTTGATCTGTCTGGCTTTTGTTCTGTTGTCTTGTATTGGTTTGAGCTGGTTTTTTGGGACATATATTTCTAGACTATATTCAAAATATTTATAACAGTTTTGTTCATTGGTAAAACTGTAAAAAGTATACTCTTCAATTAATGTGAACATGTGATTCTGTACCTCTTGGTATTTTATTTTCTCTTGATCGGTTGTTACAGTATTAAATATTTTGCATATTAATGACATAACCGTAACATGGCTTTATCCTTTGTTTTGTACTTGCATTCTCCTCTATTAATTATTTTTAAAATTCTAGAGTAAAAATTACTAGTAAAATATCTGGATGAGTGTGTTATGTATTTGTTGATTGCAGTTAATACTTCATAATGCATCTTATCATACTATAAATCTGTGTTTCTTGTTGCAGTGTTACATTGCTCCAAGTGGACACAAATTCTACTCCAAACCAGAGGTGTTACGATATCTCGAGACTGTAAACAGCTACAGTCACACTTCCAAGAAGGAAAAGATATGCAAAAGCAATGTTTGTATCTCTATATCTCTCATCCCTAGTTTTCTTTTCATTCTTCTTTTGTAGTTTACTTTATTATCAAACTGGTAGCTTCCATTTTTTTTTCTTATCGTCACCAGTTGAGGATTCAGTTGATAATGGACATGCTAGGATTTCTGAAACTGATATATCTCCCAAAAATAAGTTGGCTGAGAATGTTACAGGAATCAGCAATGACAAAAACTCACGTGTAAATTCAAAGAAATCCAAGAACAAGAAAGAGCTTACAATGCCTAGGCGGTTGTCACAGCGACTTGCTGGCCATGAACCTGAGGTACTGCTTACTGAAAAAGCTATTAAATATGCCACTAGAAAATTCTGCAATGACAAGCCAGCTACTACTGAGATTTTAACTAATGGAGTGTCTGGGCATCTTCATATCCGGGAAGAATCCAAGCTTGTTCTGCAGGCATCTGACAGGTTGAAAACATTATATGGTGAATCATCAAGCAAGAGTGACAAGTCATATGATCCCCAAACTGTTCCCAATGAACAACTGCAGAGGCTTGAAGCTGAAAATGTTGCTGATGACAGATCAGATCCACTGTTCCCCACACCTTTTGGGGACTGGTCACATCCGTGCCTAGAATTTGAAATTGAGACTCTTTCTGGTGCGTTGCTAGTTGATGCTCCCACTGCCACTGCTGCTGCTGGCATTTTGCCTGTTATGACTCCTGATGTTAATGCCCCAGCAAATAAGGAATTACTTGATAACCCCAACCAATCCCAGACCAAGAAAGAGTTTAGTACTGTTTGCAAGCCATCGAACAAATTCTGGACCAGTTCGAGTTGACACTACTCCACATTCTGTGGAAATGATCCTAAATTTGCAACTAGAGAGTCTTAAGGATGAAGACAGTATAACCAGGAATTTTAATGGAAGAGAATCTCAACGTATTGAACCTATTAACGCAAGAGAAATTGATATAAACAAAACAATACTTGAAGAAGAGCCACAACCTGAAACAATAAACCATCATGTTAAGAATAGTTTCACATCGGATAATTCATGAACATAATAAGTGTTTATATAACTGGGAAGACCACCCCCTTATGAACAGGTTTTTAAGTGGACCTTTTGGATGTTTTTGCTGCACTATAAAATTTCTGGTGGGTGCCGCCAGCCCTGACTGCACTATAAAATTTAATACATGATAATTTTGAAAGACCAGTTTGTGTTTCATTTATGGATACTTGGTCAGATGCATGCCTAGAATTTGCCTTTAAGACTCTTACTGGTGCAATGCCAGTAGAGGAAAATATAGCCATTCAAGGAAGATTCCAGGAACCTTTGAATGCCGTGACCAAAGAGTTGGTGGCTCGACGGTGAGCGTGACGGAATTTGGAATTCCCAGCATTTCTCATAGCCAGGACAACAGTCATCATTGAGCCTACATGGTTTCTCGGGGGTTGCTCCTCAAAAATAATACTTTCAGTATAGTAATAATTTTCAGAGAAGGTGAAATCGAAAAACATTGCTGGCTATCCCTGGATAATTAGTAATCGTGGACTGTACTTGTCTAGACAGCTAAATCAATGTCACGATGCATCCTGGTGGCATTTGTGAATTCATTTTGAACAGAAGCTCTGGCTGAGAACATCTAGGTGTTAACTTCGTGAAAATGCTTGTGATTTCAAATACCTGTGAAAACAGAATTTATCAAATCGAATAGAACTCCGGGTGTCAATTTCAAGAGGGTAAGTGCGGACGATTTTTAGACCAGTCCAGAAAGGAAAGTAACAACTTAGAACTAGTAGCATCAAACCTATAGGGGAAACGTAACGGTAATTATTGCTAACAATCAGTGTTCAGATTTATGAGGTAAATAAAGTTTAAATTGTTAAGTACCATAAACTAGAGAGTCTACTTAAATATATAAAAAATAGTAATTACTTTATAACTAAAATAGCATGATAATATTAAATATACAATATTGCAACTATATGTTGTGAAAGTAAATAATACATGATAACATTTTTTTTTTTACACTTATCATAAATTATGTATGTAAATGTTTCGGTTACAAGTCATCTCTAGACGACGGCTCAAAAATGGCTTTTGGCCTATAACCAAAGAGCATCCAAAAATTGTGTTCTGCCTTCTAAGGTTCCAAGAAGAGCATTTATATACTAGTAAGATTGATGAATAATCTCCTATTATTGTGGTTGTTACTGTGGGATTGGTTTCTCATACCACGAGAGTGGCTCCCTATACCATGGGAGGAGTGTCATTTCAAGTGATCGTAATTTCGTACCTTGATTTTTAATTGATGTATAAAACATATAATCTGAGTCTGCGCTTAGGCCAAAGGAATTGACCACGAGCTAGGCCTAAAAGAAGTCGTTTGTGAGTTTGGCGGGAAAAAATTGACCACTCTGACCATAAAGCTCAGTCTAAAGGAATCAATCAAGAACTTGACCATAAAACTTGGCACAAAAGAAATTAACCACGAGTCTAGTCATAGAACTCGAGAAAAAAAAAAAAGTATGCAACCCTCCATGCATAATTGAATAAAGGAAAAAAAAAGTGACTCTACAATTTAACGACAACAATCTCATACCGATTAATTTATGTACTCAATAATAACTCTGCAATTTATCAATGTTAAATATTCAATTTAGTTTTTTTTTATAAGATAAAACTTTAGTTACCGTGTCATAAGCACTTTAGATGTTGCTTTTTAATTGAAGTTGAAGTTTTTTTTATTAGTGAATTAAAACAACTTCTAATGTTTTCTTTTTTTGCGTGTAGATGAATAAAATGGGATTTTTTAATATTAAAAATAATATTAAAAGTTTCTATGATATTATATTTATATTTTGTTATATATATATATATATGTGTGTATGTGGTGTGTGTGTATGTATGTGGTGCTTACTTTATAGAACGATAATGTTTTTTTAGGATGGAGGGAGAGAAAGGTAAACAGAAGAAAAAAGTTTTAAAAGAAATGATGCCACCATGTTATAAAAAAAAAGTATAAAATAACTTGGACGAGAAGATAGATGTTAAAAAAATTAAAATTCTATTGCAGAAAATAGTAAAAGATTGTAACTAAAACGGAAATCTGTACTGTGATGATTCTCATTGATGATGAATATGATGTTATGCAAACAATAAATTAGGTGCAAACTGTATTAATATAAAGTCTCCTTCCACGCCAAAAAAGCATCGTCGTTCTCATTCATTGAATTCAAAGTTTCAAACGTCTAGAGACAATTATAATCCTAAGCAATCAAACACTAGTCTTCTTGAACCCTTCTGATGGATACCCATCATTAAAAAAATAAGTTAATTCGAAAATGACGTACCCCAGTCATAGCCAAACATAATTGATAATCGCTCAAAGAGCAAATAACGACAATATTGCAATTTGCACCATCTTTGAGCCCACGTCTCCTGCCCATTCATTTGATTCGGACATACACCATGTGAGTGCCTGGTCATGTCTTTTTACTTTTTAGGAGTATCATCCCACAATCAATGAATTGTCCCTTCAAAATAATATATAATATCAATGCTAAAACTAATCCCAGCTACAGAATTGTCCCTTCAAATTAATATATAATGATATGAAGGGTAAAACTAGTCCGAGCTACCGTCAAATTTCAAAAATATTAGTTTTATCCTTATAAAAAATTTCATATTAATTTTATCTCTTTAAATATAATATATTTTTATTGGTTTTTAGTACTAATTCTATTAGACAATCGTTGTTTACAGATTTAATTATTTATTTATTTACTTTTCAAAATACATTCAAAAGATATTAAAATTTATTGTTGATTTATCTTTTCTTTAAACTCATTAGAAAGTATAAGAAAATCATGAAAGAAAGTGAAAAAAAATTATAACTTTTGGAGATTTTAGTCATAAAAGTTTGTTTAATTTATTTTTTAAAATTTAATTCTCACCAAATTTTTAATTTATTTATAATCAAATTACATATATAAGTTTGTTAATCGCATTAGAATAACATTTAACAAGATTATTATTGTTGAATAACAATAAAAATATGTTTTATTTTTTATAAAAATTAAATTAACATGAAAAAATTTATAAAAATAAAATTAACACTTTTTAAATTTTATACTTAGCAAAAATATTTGATGCTTTATATTATATATTAATTTGAAGGGACAATTCTTTCATTGTTGGATGATACCGTAAAAAGTAAAAACACATGACCTCGCACTCGCATGGTGTATGCCCGAATCAAATGAATTCTCTAATTGTTTGGTAGTTACCTTTATTAAGATTATGATCGATCCTCTCTAATACTTCATCTTGGTATCCATGCCGGTATAACATGGTATTATTTATATAAGAAAAAAAATCATATTTTTTTGTTCGCTGCAACGGGCATGTTCAATTCTTTAGGAAGTACATCCTCTCCATTTATTAATTCTCATGATTCGGCTGCTTCTTTATACAACTATTTAATTTTTTAAACCTCACTTGATAACTAAATGTATTCTATTTATAAGATATATTAAATTAAAGCAATAGGATCTGATGCACTGACTTTGTCACTGCAAAGGATCTGCTCCCAATTATTCTAACACAAATCACATTCAAATCCATAATTAATGTTCATCATATAATTATAAAAAAATGTAATTATTAAAGGATAAGGGAAATTATTAAGTTGTTATAATTTTCAACAAAGTACTCATATATGTAAAAGAAAGAGAATAAAAAAGGAATTTTTTTATCCACATACACACTCTGTCTAATCAATATTCTCAAAATACACATCTTCTTATTTTATTACCTAAAGTACATTAGTTTTCAATGACATAAACAAACAAATAAACAAATTATATTTAGTATAATAATATATTGAGGAAAAAGGGTGTGTAGGTGGGTAACAAATCCAAGAAGAAGCATAATATTAACCTAATTTTTCTCAATAAAAATTATTAATCTCACGTTATTGGTTTAAAATACCTTTGTCACATGTTGCTGAGAAAAGGCAAGTGATAACTTTAAGAAGGAATTAAAGATAAAATTGTTTATTAAAAATATTATAAATGTTCTCATATTGTAGTTTTCAACGTATTCTCGACATAATTTAAGTAACATACGGATTCAACGAGACATTGAGAGCATGAATATGGTAGTCAGAAACAATCTGATCGATCATAATTTTTGGAGAGTATGACAGTACTCCTCAGCAACACAACAGTAAATTATTAGAAGTCGAATTATAGAGAAATCCCACAAATTGACAGAAGTCATTTTACTCGATGATTTAATTTTGGTCATACATTACACAGAAAATTAAACAGAAGCAAAGTCCGAGTTTATTGATTATGATCATATATAAATGAAGTTGTAGCAAAAACTTCATTTCCTCGTAGGCCCAAGGAAGGACATTTATTTACTGGTGGGCGGTACTAGCAGGCATATGAAGAGTAACATGAGGTTCTCCCAATGGACAGAAGACGACCTTGTAGTTAGAGCCAGCGGGACACGTAAAAGTACTTGTTGGATCATCCTGAGGGTAACTATAAGAATCATGGCACCTATCCTTGAAGAACCTTGAGTAGTTTGTGGGCCCACAGCTTCCTTGCCCATTGGTGCAGCAATACTCATTCGTCTTAAACACAGTGCAGGGGTTGTTGCATCCCCCAGGTGCCCTTAATGGCCCCGGGCACTGCCCATTGATATCAGCGCTGCAACTGATTTTGTGACACCCACCGTTTAGAGGGTAGAAGTCCATCGGAATGTTGAACCCGTCCACCAAAGAGATGTCGTAGAAATCCTGGTTGCCAAATTGGTTCAACGCGAATTCCGCAAGTGTGTTGGGAGGGACCCCCCAGCCTTGGCAATTGAGGCCGCCCGTGCAGTCTCCCGTTTGGCAGCGGCCGCGGCCGCTGCCATCAAAGTTGCACCCGGTGCGGCCCCATATACGGGCCATGGCAGTGCCCGGGTTCACCCAGAGGTTCCACGTTTGGCCACGGTCCAGACGCCGGCCTCCACCCGGACTCGCCGCGGCCCACACCGTGTAGGGGCAATTGTTGACGATCTCGAAGTTTGCTGCATGTGTTGTGGCCAAAGATAAGGCCAACGTTAGCAGAGAGCACAGTGCCAAGTAAACCATTTGGCTGATGTTAAGAGTGCAAGTGTAAGTGTGTGAATTGGAAGAATGGTAATGGTCTTTATATAGAGAACTTTTATGTTCTATGGATTGAAATTAAGGGAGGGCAGCTATCGCTTTTAAATTAATATATGTGGAAATTAGTGGCTTTGTTTGGAGGCGGCTATCCATCTTGGTCAAGTCTTCGTGAAGATAACGATCACGCCAAAAAATTAAGTGATGTCAAGTCTTAGGTAGTTGTAAATTTTAATGTTACGCACATATATAATTGAGGGTAAGATTATATGTGTTACAGTATTATTTGATTTTCATGTTGATACCTGCATGACTACATGTGTTCTTAATATTGAGTGGGATACTCCTAAAGTATACGTAAAAATCCCCATAAAACAACATATTGCGGAACAGTGGTCAGTGTGGAAATCATAAGGCCAAATGAGACTTTTGCCTTAGGCTTATAAGAGTTTCATTTTTTTTATATTTTTAATATTTTTTTGTCAATTTAAATTATTAAGTGGTAAATTTTGTTAAAATATGATTTATTATTTGTAATCATTTTTTTATTAATAAGATTAAATAATCTTAAGTTATGAATGTAATGATTATCGTAAATCATTTATCTAAAATTTTAATTTTATTTCAAAATATTAAAGAAAATTATTTTATATCTATTTTATATTTAACCTCTCCTTTACCTAAAAAAAATCTATTAAAATTAGTACAAAATTTAAATTTAATGTCTATGATTGATATATAAAAAAAGATATTTTGGCCATCACACATTTAGTTAAAATATTATTTTATGTTGATATTTTGTATATATAAATTAATTTAAATCTTTAATTGAGTCAATTTAAAATTTAAATAATATTTAAAATACCAACTCACAAATTTTTTTTAAAAAATTAACAAATTTTATTAAATTAAAATTTAAAGTAAATTTTATTTTAGATTTTATAATCTTTATATACAACTCTTACTAGAACATAATGAGAATCCCTTGATTACAATCTCCAATCAAACAAAATCAACTAAGTCATCAGAGGACATAAAGAAAAGTGATTTTATTTTCACACCTCTAAAATAAAGAAATTTATTAATTTATTACCAGAAATAAGTTAACAAGTTATAACTATAAATTTCCTTTATTAATTTTAAAAGACAATCAAGTGTAAGTTAACAAATCTCAAAACAAAAGAGATATTGAACTTATATATCTCTCTCTATATATTGATAATCCCTAACAATATCTTAAATAGAATTTTATTGACAATCTCTATAATAATTATTATTGCTGAAACAAATTTTTCAAAATTAAAATTGTTTAAATTATATCTAAAATCAACAATGTTACAAGATAGATTGAATGAGTTAACTATTTTATTTATTGAAAGTGAAATATTAGAATTCCTTGATTATAAAACTCTAATAAATGATTTTGTAGCTAAAAAATTAAAAATTAATATAAAAATTGATATTTTATATAATATATTAAATTTCTTTAAAATTTTTATAAAAAAAAAATTCTTTTAACATTTTCGTCCTAGGCCTCAAAATATATCTACACCACCTGCGAGAAGGCACGGGACAAGTAATATAATTGCTCAAGAATATTTAAAAGTGTGTAATGACTTAAAAAGTTATGTAACTTCTTAAAACGATTATATAAATTAAATGTTTTAATATTTTGTCGTATTTCCCTCTTTTCACGTAAGAAATTGTCCTCATCCATCTACATACATCTCCCTGTATGACATTTCTATTTAGTATGTATTGGAGTTTTGTTTAAAAGGAATTTGCGTGATTTTACTGCACTGATTGTTTTAGGTTGTTATTAGTTCAGATTGGCAAGATCAAAAGTAACTCTACTGAAAAATAAAATCAATCGAAAAATGCTAGATAAACACTCAAAGTGTTATCCAACACCTAAAGAGAATTAAAAAAAAAAGAAAAATATAAATATGATAAGATGAAAGACATATAAAAAAATAAAAATAGTGATAAAGGTTTAAAATAAAAAGATAATTTGTGTATCATCATTTAAATGAATTAGAGTAATGGTGCAAACGTCACTAAATACGTGGCTTTTAAGTGTTTGCCATGTTATATTTTTTATAAATTGGTTTGATTAAAATAAATTTATTTAATATATAAACTTATTTGAGTAGTTTTTAACTTATCTCTATAGGTTAATTGAACCAATTTATAACTTATAAGGTATTAGATTTTTTTCTATTTTAAAATTTTCATCACTAATATACTTAAAATCCTGTTTGGAAAATATAGTGGAATGTAATTTACTTTGGTATATAAATATCTTTATTTTTATCATTCTACATTTATCAATTATTTGAATAAATAATTTTTCTAAATACTTTCTCTTTAAAAAAATCATCAAACACTTTTAATTCAATAAATTAGTTTAATAACTTTAGCTTTCAATTAATAGTTTTCAAATTTTCAACTATGTTTGCCAAAGTCTAACATAGTCGTTCTTATAATCTAATAATTCATAATAACCAGTGCTGAATTGCTACACCCCATTGCAAAATGTTTAACGGATGCGCACATAAATCTGACCTTCAAAACAAAACTGGATAATAACAAATGAACATTATTCGAACTTTTTGTAATGAATCATAAATCAACTCCCTAGGACTCTAATAACAAGAACTCTTTTGGGACATGTGAATTAATTTATGTAAATGTTTATTACTTATTTTGGGACATCTCAGCAGGCAGAGATCCGCGCCCAAAGCCCCCAATTAAGAACGTCTTTATTTGGTGATAAATAATACACATATCAAAGTATTCAACAATAACACAAATAGGAATCACGAAATTAGAGAAGGAAAATAAAAATAAAAAATAAAAAAAAAGTAGTTGATGATGTTGAATTAATTAAGGGCAAAACACAACCCTATAATCGGATCCCATGCAAGTGAACATGCTGGTTGCATCGTCCATAGGGTAACTGTAGGCATCAGGGCACCTCTCCTTGAAGAACTTGGAATAATCTGTGGGACCGCACCCAGCAGCTCCGGTGCTACAACAGTACTGAGTCGTATTGAAAACCGTGCAGGGGTTGTTGCAGCCGCCAGGAACCTGGAGCTGAGTGGGGCACTCTCCGATGATGTCGGCGGCGCATTTAACGGAACTGCAGTTGTAGGTCGGGGTCAGCTGTAGGGGAACGTTGAAACCGTCGACGAGGGAGATGTCGTAGAAGTCGAGGTTGTTATACTGGTTCAACGCGAAATCAACGACCGTGTTCGGGGGTGTACCTGTTTTGTTGCACTCCAGAACACCCTCGCAGTCGCCGGTGAGGCACTTCCCGCGTCCCGCGTTGTCGAAGGTGCAGTTTGTTCGACCCCAGATGCGTCCTCTTGTTGTGCCGTTCGTCACGCTGATGTTCCACGATTCGCCAGGGTTAAGCCTTGCGCCGCCGCCGGGCACGGCAGCGGCCCACACCGTGTAGGTGCAGTTATTTGTGATGTTGAAGTTCGCTGCCTGAGCTGCGGCGACGCAGCTCATTGCGATGAAGAGGAAGATTGAGAGGCTTTTCGTGACGGCCATTGTAAATTAATTGCCGTTCGTTAAAGAAAAAAATGTTAACAGGTGAGATTGTGTATATTATTTTTATAGGGTTGATTTGGCATTGATATGTTGGGGAAGCAACATGGTTCGTTTTTGACAAATTCATCTGGTGATGCCATGTGGCAGATATAAATTGTGGACTGAAGACTAGTCATGCAATTTGAAATCTAAATAACTGAACATGTAGAAAAATATAGATGCTTGGCAAAATAAGTCACGTTAATATATTGAAACGTGGTTCGAGCCGTGTGATAGTGGAAAGCTGGGTAACTTAACTAGCTATATAAGGGTCTCGGATCTTGTATTCATCTACGACTGCGAAAAAGGAAAAGAAAAACGATTTTGCATTGCACCCAACTAAAAAAGATGATTTAAGAAGAGAAGAAGTTTTTTTTTAAAAAAAAGTTTACTTTTCCTCCGACGTTACAATGAATGAATATGGGAACAATAATTTCAACCCACTCTGAATGTTGAAAATGGAAATACGCAAACGTGAAATAGTAGCAGCCGATGGCAAACTAATTTCAACACGTAAGAAGTAGCTTATCTACGTACGTACGACATAATTAAAATAATTATAACATAACATAAAATTAAGAAGTCTACACAAAAAAACGCGTATATCATTTACACAAGAAAGTTTGGCCTCTAACATCTGTAAAATAAGCATCACATGTACAACGTAATTAACGGCACTTCCTCTCTTTTTTTTTTATATAGATAAAAACTTTTTTATTAGTTTTTTTTATATATAAGTCTATTTTTTAATTTTATATAAAATGTCCTTAATTACTCCATAAATTTTTCTGGTCAATAAATAAATAATAAATATGATAACTATTTTTTTCTCTTTCTCTCTCTCTCGTAAGGATATGAAAAAATTACTAGTTACAGTTACCTCTCTCATTTATTTCCTCTTATTATAGAAGACAAAAAGTCCTGATTTAACTGGAAATACTCTAATTAATTGGGTGAAAAAATATCAAAAAAATAAAATCTCAATAATTTTAAAGTTAATTCTTAAAAATACAAAAAATATTGATAAATTTAATGTTTTTTTACGAAAAAGTTAGATGTTATTAATAACTAATTTTTTTAAAAAAATTGTATTTAGAATAAGAACGAGTGATATCTTGTCAGTTCTGTCTTTTTAAGAGTTTAATCCTCCTACATTAATGTAATAATCTGAAAATTAATAGTCTGAGAATGTACCCTCGCAAGTTTAATTGTGGAAACACGAAGCAAATTTGGGGTCAAATCAAGCCTTTAATGCATACAGGAAGTCTCATGTTGCTCCATGTAGTTGTAGATATGATATTAACATGTCATTTTCATTCTTAATTAATAAACTAATCAGGTTGGACGCGGTAAAATAAATGTGAAAGTCAAAAGTCACATTTGGATTTTTTTATAGAACTGAAGGTTGGAAAAAGAATGCTGAATACAGGTACGAAATAAAACAAAAGTCAATAGCAAAACATGGCCGAAAGTCTTGAAAAATCTTATTCTTAAATATTCAACATTTCTTTGATCCTGATCTTCTGGGTTGGTGAATCTTGAAGTTTCACGGCTTATTTACTTGCGTGTATACAAGAGATTAGAAAAGTCCAATTGTTCCTATAGACACCTCTAAGACAAACAGAACCTCCACTAGTACCACCGCTAAAAGAAGGCGTAAGAGGCTTGGGTTTCATGATTGAGGCCCACAATAAAAAAACATAGGCTATGTGTAGTGGAGGCAATCTAGGCCTATCTTATTGCCACAGCATGTTTGATCTTCACACCTCCTACTTCTGTTTTTTACATATATAAATACTTTTGGCAGAAACGGCCCATTGTATAACAAGTTGAGATAAGAAGGCATTGATTTACAATATACAACAAAAATTAATTTGCATTGTGGCTTGTAAAATTGGCATCTCTCTCAAAGGGCGGTCCAACGGCATCTAAAGTAAATTTTAAGAATTATTCTTTTAGTTTAAATAAGAGTTATATGTTGAGTCTTTATGCTAACTATGTATTTTTTTTAACATATGTTATATTTTTTTATTTATAGAAATTAATAACAAATATTTTTTAAGTATACTTAAAACTTGAGTTTTAGTTACTTTATTCTTTGATTAATCCTACTCCCTTCGACCATTCAAGATACCTCAAAGACATGCACACAAAACATGTGAGAAATAACAAGAAAATGGGTATACATCTATGATATTAGTTTCAATGGAAACTAATTTATTTTTATAAAAATTTGAGACAAAGGAGTATTGCTTTACAGTACACAACAACAAAAAGGTATTGGTGTAGAATAAGTAGGGTAGAAATGGATAAAAAAGGATGGAAAAAAAGAAGTTGTTTGTTAGAAAAAGATAAGGATGGAAAAATAGAAAATGATAGGCGCTACCTCAAAAAACTTGAACAAGAAGCACATGTCAAATAACAAGGAAATGGATGTATGTCTTGAGTATTGTTATACTAAACTAACTTCGCTAGTATATCTCTTTCTAGGTTTTGTTTCTTCCATGTGTTGCTCTAGTTTGTTCAAGTCATTGTACTTCGATTTGTTATACAAAGTTGTTATTTGTCTATGATAATTGATTACCCTATTTTTCATAATCATTTTACACTCTCTCTTATTTCCCTCCTTTTTCAATGTTCATAATTGATTGTGATGATGCATAATAGTTCGTCTTTCATTTTTGAGTAATAATAGTCGAATAATCAATTATCTTCCTTCTTCATATAATGATTATAAATTATAATGTGTTGATAATATTTTTTTTTATATCAAGATCAAACTCAGTCTGCATGGTCAAATTGTAAAGAAAAATACCATATGGCCTAAGGATCTAGATAATGCGTTGATAATCTGTTGTGTTTGCACATAACTGATTAGATAGAAAACAACCATACTCAAGTACAATCGACAAACTAGAAATTATAAATGATAAAATAATATTTTTATATTTAATCCAATTTCTCTCCCCTTTGGTTTAAAATCACCCCGCTTTCCATGTTAGTCAGTTGACTTTGATTAGATTAGATCGACTTAGAGAGGAATGTGTCCTATCCAAACCAAACAACTTCACAATATTATTATTTTTTATTTCTTATACCTAAAATTCTATCATTTTTTTAATCTAATTTTCTCTATCTTATCCATGTCCACTTTATTTCTCTTTTTGCCGCCAAAAGGAGTGTGGAGGTAAGAAGATAAAAAAGAGAGTATGAATGACAAGGCCCGTCAATCAATGACTTTGTGAAAATGAGGCCCAGGCCTACTAACTTTCCATGAATAATTAACTAATGATATGAAAAGTGCAACGGAAGCCATCCATTAACTCTCCATTTGTTTAGCTTCCGACACAAGCTGAAGCTGCTTCTGCTGCACACTAACACTATAGAAGTCGTTACTTAAAAACCGCCCAAGCCAGTCGTTTCTAATTCCATGCTAGTCTCCACACTCCTTTCGAGATATCACATACTCTTTTGTTATTCACATTACATTTTCTCTTTTCCTTTCCATAACATATCTGCAAATAGCCAAATCAAGGTCTTTCCCCATTATCATCGTGTTTGTCGCTATATTATTATTATCTGTGCTCATTGTTCAATGTTCATATCTATGCTTTGTAGGATTTGATTTAGAAGAACAGTCATGTTGGAGGTTAAAAAGGAGCTCAACGATTTCAATTTTGATTCACGGCTTCCAGATGGACTCAATTTATGTTTTTCTTCTTCTCCCAATTGCAACACCGATACCTTTCTTCAGGAATCAACCCCAATTGCAGGGTAAGACACTCTGTCTAATCATTTCGAACTCAGCATATGCTATCTATTACTAATTCTTAATGTAACACTATTCAAAATTTCAAATCTCATGATTCATGGGAAGATCATCTTCCCACAAAGCCTATATAAATTATAGCCTATGCCTTGCAAAATTTATTCTATTGCTTCACTAATTTTGCACAAATTTTAATAGGACAACAAAAGCACGAGCTAGACGCTGGACAGAAGAAGAGGTCTGTTAAAATGGAATTTGCAATTTTCCTTCTCGCACATTTTTTTAGTTACTTTTCCGAGTATTCTTTTTTTAGCTTACAATTCGCCGTGTTAATGCTCCCTAACTTTGCAATCACGTGGCTCTGACAAACAGGACAAACTTTTGAGTGAGAAGGTCAAGAAGCACAATGGAAGGAACTGGAAGAAAATAGGTTGATGTGGCAGTATCAGTATAAGTTTGAACTATTATTTTATATTTATTTTGTTCATCAACATGTTGCTAGTGTTTAAGTATCAAATGAATTTATCTTAAAGGCTATACCAACCAGTTGAGAACCTCACACAACTCACCAACTAGTGGCTTGTGTCTACGTTTTTTTTACTGCTCCTATGTTTTTCACCACTGCTCCGCAATTTGAAGAGATGCTAGATAAAAATATAGATAAAAAATGTTAATGGAATACTATCAATGACACTATCTGTCATTTTTGAATTCGTTCATTCAAATATATACTTTTTGGCTCATTGCTAACTCAAGCTAACCTGGTTGCCAAATTGGTCCTTTGCAGCTGCATACCTCCCTGGGCGAACTGACGTCCAATGTTTGCATCGCTGGCAAAAGGTTTTAAATCCTGATCTTGTAAAGGGTTCATGGACAAAGAAGGTGATCTTCTAATATTCTATTGTCATAATTTTTCAATGTTCTAATTTGTGTTCATTGACTGATGTTGATTGTGATTGTGGTCTGCTTCTCCGTTAAACTATTTAGGAAGATGATCGCCTCATTGAACTGGTCAGAAAGTATGGTATCAAGAGATGGTTTTTTATTGCAAAATACTTGCCAGGTCGTATTGGAAAGCAATGCCGAGAGAGGTAGGCAACAATAGACCTTTTGGATTTTAGAGTGGCCATTTTTGTGTATATTGTGAATTTATCTTTGTCTTATTTGATGTATTACTTTTTTCTGTGATCCAATGGCAACTTTTGTGTACGATGTACTAATCAAGAACCATTTTCTGTAGCCTTTTCTGTTAGAGTTTCATGCTTGGCCTCTAACTCTGCACATGTTACTGACTCATCAAGAACATATTTGAATCAAATTGATTATCTTTTATGCATATGTTAGATAACCTCAGGTTTTATATTCGGCATATAATGGTTTCTTTTTCTATAAAATACGTTAGATGAACTAGTAGTTAATTAGTTATCATTTCAGGTGGCACAATCATCTTGATCCAACCGTAAAGAAGGATGCATGGACAGAGGAGGAGGAACTAATACTTGCTTACTATTACCAAATATACGGCAGTAAGTGGGCAGAAATTGCAAGGATTCTTCCCGGAAGGTACTTTGTTTGAATGTTAATATGCAGGCTTCAAAACATTCATCAATACGTATGTATAAAATATGATTTTAATCATGTTAATATGATTTGATTTTGGTTATAATTTTTCAAAAAAAAAAATCTGTTTATTTTGAGCCAATTATACTATTCAATAATGTTGAACTTGAATCTTTTTCAACATGCTTTGGTTTTGTGATGTCATAAATATTTAATTCCAACTTTACGAAATATCATTCACCTCACTTCTTTTTCACGAGATTTCCCACTGACATTAAGGACTAAAATGTTCACTTCATAAAATCTTCACTTTGTTTTCTGACTCTTCAAATACTATTTTCTGCTAATGACATGGACTAAAGTAACCTGCACATTTAATTTCAAGGTCTAAAATAGAAATTAGAAGTATATTCAATGTTTATGCATCTTCTCTCTTGTGATTGTGACATGACCGTACTTGTCCATGTTAGTTCGCCTCTCCTTTGAGAAACAATGTAGGCTAGCAAAAGTAGAACAATCATATTGAAGACATTGATAAATGTACATGCATTTCTGGTTTAAGTGCTACAAATCTTTCTATATCTAATGACCCATGATAATTATTTGTATCTTTTGGGGGAGCCAGGACTGACAATGCTATAAAAAATCATTGGAACTGCTCAATGAAGAAGAAATTGGATGCATCACCCTTAGGGTGTGACATAAAAGTTGCCTCTTCCGGTTTCTGTGCTTCTGGAATAAGGCCTGAACATGTTGTGGCTAAAGTGGAGGGTCAAAGTTTCAATGGAATGGTTTCTCCCAAGCAGAGTCACTGGTTGAATCGCAGTGTTGATAACATTCTAACAAAATTGATTCTTCAAAATGATTCAGGAGAGGAATCTTGCTCTGCTTCATCCAGGGGGACTCCTACTCCTAGGGCCTCAAGACAGTTTTTGGATAATTCTCTGGATTGTTTACCTCTTTCCAGTACTGTTACAGATGAGGCCTATGAGTCACTGAAACGGCAAAAGGTTTATTTTTCAGATACAGAGCTTAAAGTGGGTGATGAATCTGACAGTCCCCTTTTGAATTTGAGCTACTCAAAATCTGCCAACCGTGAGAAGAAAGGTCAAGCTGGAAATGGAGGCAATTACAACTCAAACAACACTATGCCACATAGTGTAGATGAATTCAGTGAATGTCTAAGTCCAAAAACACACATGGCATTGGCATGTGCATACAATAACGGTTGTACTCCCCCAACGTCTATACTCAAGAATGACACAGGCGACATCAACCCAGAAACTTTGCTAAGAAACTTAGCAATGACCTATGAGAATGTTCCTTCTATTATAAGGAAAAGGACACCCAAGAAAGGCAAGCTGTTGTGACCGTGACCAAGCACCTTCGAGAATGATCGTAAATTCTCCTGAAGCAGAATGTGTTATTGGCTTAGATAATTTAAAACTGAACAGGGGGTTTATTCCATTCCTTCGTAGACCAAATACTCAGCCATAGCTAGATCTATGGAAGGATGCATAAAATGACAGACATGATATGCTAGTCAATTGTAATGCTCCTTTGACATAGCAGAATTGTTTAATACAGTTTTTACACTAGCTCAACTTTATTCAAACTCGAATTGAACTTCTTTATTCTTAATAATATATTTTTTATTGTAACACTACAATGTTGTCTTTCACGTTTCCAATGATTTAAATTCTCAGTAAATCTAAATCACAATTCATACAATCATGTGTATAAAAAATCTCATCTTATGGTTTTTGAATGACATAACCAATACCATGGACTTCTCCATTATTTTTATTTATTTTTTGAATAATTAATCTTATTTCCTTCCACTTTCTTTATTTTTATAATTATAAAGTAGGTGTTGGGTAACAAGTATTTTATAAAAAAATCATTTATATACTAATCAAGAATTAACTTGAAGTTTAATAATAATATCGAAATTAACCGAGCAAAAAAATATCAAAATTTATAATTTAACTCCATTTATTCCTAATTTCAAGAAAGTATAGCAATTTTTGAAAGTTTAAAATTTCAAAAATAAAATTGGGCATAAAAAATAATTTTTAAATAGTATATTAATTCCAACTCTTCTTCGTCCAAATTTGTTTACATTGAATTTATTTGATTGAAAGAATGTGCAAATTAAATGTTCATATATGCTAAACCAAGGTGTCAATCACAATTCCAACGATCTTTTAACACAAATTTAATTAGCAAGTGATTGTGCACCATCTTAAATAGAGAAAAAAAATTATATTCACCTAAGTCTAAAATTACAACTTTTTTCAGATACCAAAATTTTAAGTTTTTACAATAATATTACCAAAATCAATTTAGATAGTTGACATTTTATCGTTGAATTCAATTTGAAAACATATAACTAATTGAAATAAATTATATATTAAATTATTTATGGAAATCGTGTATTTCAAATTTACAATTAGCAATACTATTAAGAAATTACATTTTGAACGACCACAAAATAAATATTTCTTAACACCCTCGGTTTAATTTAGATAGTAGGATAAAATTGAATTAATTTAAAAAAAATTAGAAAATCAAATTAAACTTGAATAAAATTAGAAGATTAAATCAAACTTAAATAATAAATTAAGATAAAAAACCAATTTAACCAACTAATTAATAAAAAGAATCACAAGGTTGATAATAAGAAGAGTAATTATATTTTGACAATAAAAAATTCTAAACACTCATCAATCAACAATTCTCTTTGTTTTTTTATCTCTCTTCTATCACACTATATCACCAATCAAATCAATTATTTATTTTTCATCTCTTTCTTTCTTAAGTTGCAGAAAACTTAAAAAAGTTTTTTTTTTAAAAAAAAAAAATCTAACAAGAATGTATACACAACCATTATTAATTATGCAATAAACTTGAACAGGGATATACTAACACAGATACTATTGGCCACCTACATCAGTGTTGGGCATTTTTTTTTCAAATCCTTTTCGTGATTTTTTTTCTTATTTGGCAATTTTTGCGTTATGATTACGATATCTCCTTATCTGTTGTGCTAAAAATATATAAAAAAAATATTGTGAATCCTGCTATGTGTATTGTTCACGGTTTTTTCAGATGATATGTTATTGTTCGCGGTTTATTGTAAGTATTACATAAATATTTGATTTATTTGAAGACCAGACAAGAACTTATCAAAATTATTTTTTCACGCATAGGAAACTACATGTGTAGTTAATATTCTTTTCACTTTTTTATTTGTTGACAATCATCTTTAATTTTAATTTTACTCAAAATAGGAATTAATTATTTCCCATGGCATAAAAAAGGATAACTTACCATTTATTTTTGAACTACAAGAGATATATTTAAAAATCCAACAACAATATTTTTTTTACAGAATTCACCAGCTAATATTCATTAAACTATTTGATTTAGGAATAAGTTATTAATTTGAATGGTATTTAATTTGATTTTTTAAACAAGATATGAATTTTAAGTTTTATAGATAAAAAAATATAATTAAAAAAATTCTATTAAAAATAATCGGTAAAATTCTTTAATAAAAAATAATTATTAATAAAACTGAGAAATGAATAAAAACTATTTGATTTTGGGGGGTTTTCATACCTTTATAATAGTTATCATGATGTGCAGTACACTAAAAAGAAAAAAGAAAATGTGTATACGTTTGAAACGTAGAGAGAAAACAGAATGCAGGTGGGGATGGGAGAGCGTGACATGGGCCACTGTCGTCATAAACATTGGCACACGTGTTAATCGGATAAGGCACGATAACGTTGGACAAAATTAAAAATAGCAGAAGAAAAAAACAATGAGAAAAGAATGAAGGGCTAGGAAGGTTCTGGAAAGTAGTAGTAGTGGATTGCCAACAATTAATAAACCAACGGTTCGGATCACACTCCCATACTTCTAGCGCCTTCTTAGTTCTACTTTCTCCGTGGGCCCCACCCACCTCTTTTTCTATTTTCCCTTTCATTCTCGAACCCACGGACGCCCCCCTTTTTCCTTTCCTATCCTCTCCTCTCCGAAACTTCTAGAAACAACTACAACCTACCGCTCATTTTTCCGGTTCCGACCCTCTTTCTGCCCTCTCAGTAACCTTATCAGATCGATCAAGGTAACCAAATAATATCACAAGTTATTCTTCTTCACTTATTTATATTATTTTCCTTTTGGATTTGATAATATTAAGAGGAACCAGGATAGATAGGTAGGTTCTAGCCTTTCTGTTATCATTTTCGAAACAAACCAAATTGAAACTGTTTGAGTTTTGTTTAGAAGGCTGTTATGAATGAAACTTTGAAGCTTAGAAAAGCGGTTAGGTAGCTAGGTTTCAGTTTCAGATCTGGTAGAGAGCTTCATCATGAAGCCATTACCGGCGGAGCAAACCGGTGAATCAGCGCCGACGGAGTTGCAGAGATCCATTCCGACGCCTTTTCTGACCAAGACGTACCAGCTCGTCGATGATCCCTCCGCGGATGACCTAATTTCCTGGAACGAAGATGGCACCAGCTTCATCGTTTGGCGACCCGCGGAATTCGCTAGGGATTTGCTTCCTAAGTACTTCAAACACAACAACTATTCCAGTTTCGTCCGTCAGCTTAACACCTATGTAACCACCGCGCGCGAGCTCCTTTTATTTTTGTTTATTTTTTTAATATTCTCTCAGATGAGAATATCCGGTGTTTGTATGTGTGCAGGGTTTCCGGAAGGTTGTCCCTGACCGTTGGGAATTCGCCAACGACTGTTTCCGGCGAGGCGAGAGAGCTCTTCTTCGCGACATACAGCGCCGGAAATTACTGCCGGTTCCGCCTGCAGCCGCGGCACCGACAGCAGTCACAGCTAATACGGTGACGGTGGCTGTGGCGGCACCGGCGGTGAGAACGGTGTCTCCGACGACTTCCGGCGACGAACAGGTACTATCCTCGAACTCATCTCCGATTGCTGGGAATAATAATAATACAGTGCACCGTACCACAAGTTGCACCACTGCGCCCGAGCTGCTAGACGAGAATGAAAGGCTTAGGAAAGAGAACATGCAACTGAGTAACGAGTTGAGTCAATTGAAGGGTTTGTGTAATAACATACTCGCTTTGATGACCAATTATGCTTCTGGTTTTAGCCGCCAGCAGTTAGAATCCTCCACTAGCGCTGCGAGGACCGTGCCGGTGCCGGAAGGGAAGGCGGCGCTGGAGCTTTTGCCTGCGAAACATGTTTCATCGGCTGATGAGGCCGGGCATGTAGGTGGTGCCGCGCCGTGCGCGACGGCGAACGCGGGGGAAGCAGAGGTTCCGAAGCTGTTTGGGGTTTCGATTGGACTGAAACGATGTAGGACAGAGTGCGAGGGCGAAGCGGAGGGAGAAGATCAGAATCAAATGCAAACGCGAGCACAAGCACAAACGCAAACACAATCGTCGCAAGAACCAGATCACGGTTCAGATGTGAAATCTGAACCGCTTGATGGCGATGACTCGGATGATCAGGATCATGATCCTCGTTGGTTGGAGCTAGGTAAATGAAATGATGCTCCTCCTTCTTCTAATTTGGTGAAAATGACAGAAGGCACGTGACTTGGGTGGGGACACGCTGTACTATTAGCGCTGCGACGCTGCCATTGATTGGGCCATGTATGTAATGTAACATTACGCTAGATGGAAAGGGCGGATGACCATCCTTGTATGTAACTCGCGGATGGGATGAAAAGTGTCAAAGTCAAAGCTTTGCTTGAGCGCCAAAATTTGTAATATAAGGATTTATGTATTCTTGATAAGCTGGGGTTAAAGAACATGTCAAAATGGAGTAACTGAAGCAACCCCTAAAAGATTCACTTCTCGTTTTCCTTTTTAAGGAACATTTGTGGGTTACAGCAAAATATGTAGATAAACGTGTCTGACATCATTACATTTTTCGAATTTGATTCGTGTATTCTAATGTTTCCATCCTTTGAACCGAGTTGTTCCTAAGATTCATAATCGTACCATGTTTCTTTTTAATGAGATGAAACTCTATAGTCTTTCTAATATTATTTTATAGTGTGTTTTCGTCCGAATTGTTTAATAGAGTATAAAATAACCAATATAAACATGTTACGTATAAGATTCAAATGTCTAGTTTTCATGGAATTTAATTTCTTCCGGGGATGTTTTGTAGGAGGGAAATTTGTCATTCCGGGAAATCATGATGAATTTTGAAAATCATTTTTTTAAGAATAAAATTTGCTTAAGTAATCATTGGAAATTTTTAAATGTTTGTTTAGAAATTAAAAAGTTACACGTATTTTCAATAATTATTTTATATACTATATAATTTCAAAAATAATAATAATATTTTTATTATAGTAACAAAAATTAAATTAAAAAAAGTAAAATTTTCACTTTCTCTCTTGAGAAATTTTTCATGAAAAGTTAATCAAAAAACATTTCTAGAAAACATAGTTTTTCAAAAATGTTATTTTTTGAATGTATATCAAATATGAAAAATTAAATTTTTTAACCTGTAATTTTTGGAAAATAAAAAATTTCTTTTATCAAACATCCTCTTTAAGTAATGAATAAGATAAAAATATAATTATAACAATTGATTAGAAAACTAATAGCTCAAACTTTGTTACTTATTTAACAAAAATCTTTGTTAATTCATATTTAGTTAAATATAATATAGTATTTTTATTTTTATTCTTCATTCAATGTTTTACAAATTTAAGAGTTACCTATCAAAAGGTAACTTTCATTTTTTTGGATCAGAAAAATTCAAATATTAAATTGTTTACTGCATACTTAATAAATGTGAATTTCTCGCTAAGATAAAATCCATTTGTGCAAATTGGTCAATCAAATTTCAATTGATAGGCTTCGGTTTTTACTTATTAATTTGACTGTACCTTTCTGGACCTGTATCTCAGTTTTCAATCGAAAAACTTCACATGATCATTGGGCCCATGATGGATTTTTTTGCATCCTACTCGTGATGAATTTGCATCTCAAAATGGACTTTCTTAGATGTAATGAAAGGTGCAGAATGTAATAATAAAAGTGTTGGAAACAAATGTCCTAGGTTTGGGGTTGAAAAAAAACTTACAAATGTCCGTCCTGCTAGATGTCAATGTCATCGTCTATTCAGTTTAATTCATCTTACTACAATAATATGAGATTCATATTACACAATGAAGAGCCATGTACGGTAACAAAATAATGTACATTTTTTTTTATTTCTTTTAGATGAAAAATAATTTAAGACAAAATAGCAACAAAAGTTTCAATACTGCAGTAAAAAACATGCAAAAAATTTCATGGTATTGTTATTGTCGATAAATGCTTGAATATTTTTAAAAATGCAAAAAAACTGACATTTTATTTTCAATTTTTTTTATTACTACGAGAAATTTAACATTTTCTTATTAGCAAAGAGTAGGTTTATGTCATTTATAAAATCAGTATCAGTGTTAAAAGTGTGTTAGTTTAACCATGTATTAATGGTCTAATGACTAATGACATACTATATATTATACTGTTAGTAAATTGATATGACACTATCGCAATACAAAGGGAATATTAATGCAGTTGATTTTATTTAAACTTATTTTATCCTGTTTCTCTGTCTCTGATATGTATCTTTGTGGCACGTTGAATCAACTTAGTAATCCTTTTGGTCTCTTATATATAAGTAAGATATTATAAATTATTAAGATCAAGAAAAGTGATGAGTACATCTAATATTATTATAAATTTAAATTTTATTCTAAAAATATATTTAAATTTAAATGTTACAAGTAATGATCTCATTTAATATTTTTCCTGATTTATATTATATTTACTGTTACTTTATTTTAATTGTTAACTCTATTTTATTTGCTTATTTTTACTTATTTTATTTTTAACTCTTTATATCAGTCGACTTGATACTTCTTTAGTATCAGAGTCTTTATTTAACTCTGGTAATAAATAGAGTTAATAATAAATTAAAAATATAAAAAATATTTAACTCTAAATAAATTTGATAACTTATAATTATTGATTGTATATAAGATAAGAAGTAGTATTATGATGTTATGATGTTGTCGAGTATTTGGTCACCTGTTACAATTATCAGTACTATTAAGTTTGCATTTAATAATGTATGGGGGCAAAAACGTGATTATAATTGTCATCATTATCAGTCTCCCATCTTCAACCCCTCTCCTCTTGATTGAGGTTCGACTTGTGTAGGTATTGGTTGCTTTTTGACCCTTTAAGGTTCCTTTTTGTACCTGCTTGCCTATTTCAAACTCAACAGAAACGAAAATGCTCTGTACCATTTAAGAATTTGTATAAATTTTAATTAACGAATTGCTCCCAAAATGGTAAATACGGAGGGACGGGAAGTGTGTATTTTTTAAAGCTAGAATGGACCAATTCCTCTTATAATGGTATAGACCCTTTAATTATAAGAATTTGGACTAAAATTTTCCCTCTGAAAACTTTAAGTCAAGTTCTGCCATTAAGTAACTAAGATTGATTATATCAGTAACAATCAATTCAACATGAATTTTCAAGGAAAACTGCAGTGCATGGAAAATTCGTGTATTTTGAAGTGATAGCAACAATAATGTTTTTATAATGTAAAATCCCATGAGAGTGAGGCATTTTGACTAAACAAGTCTCATGGACTCATAAGTCAGAACAGGGGAGCACGTGTTCCGCGTCCCAGTGGATCCCAGCTAAGCTACACTCTGACATTGCCCATACCCCATCATTCCGTAAGCTACCTCAGTTACCGGCTACGGGCGAAAGACGGTTCCAGGACCCACTTCATCGTCAACCTTTCCATCCGGTTGCACAGATCAGCGGATCCCGACACGTGTCAGCCTGTCTTTGGGATACCCGTCACTGCGATTTGGAATTGTGAATCCTATCTGGCAACTTGGCTTAAATCCAGTGGGAAGGTATGGCTTAATTCCCCATATCTATCCGTCAGGCCTTCTTCAAATTATCTAAGATTCTTCTGCACTTGTGCGGCTAAAGTTGTATTTATTTTTTCACTTTATATAAATTCTATCGTAAGTATTTTAATAATATATGCTTTTTATTTCTACATTTTATTCCAGACAGAGATTTTTATTTTTCTTTCTTTAAATTGAAAATACTTGCGTTCGGTTAAATTTAAGAAATCTGTTTTTAAGAAGTTATAAGAGATAAAACATTTCATGAAAAAAGAGACTTGATTTCATTTAGATATTTTTAAATTTTTATTTCCATTTCAGTCCTATAAATTTTATTTATTTATTTTAATTTTTTATATTTTTATTTCAATTACTATAGAATGATAAATTTTTTAATAAAATATATTTTTCATCCTTATAAAATAAATAAAAAAATTCCATGTAAAAATTTATGTTTATTTTTTGTCTTTCTAAAATTATAATGTGTCAATTTTGATCTATAATAAATTTAATTATACTTTAACATATCTCGTGTAATTTATGATGAGGAATCTTTATATAGGTTTAAATATAACTTGAGATCAATCTTGATATATTGTAGTGTTAGACGAATAAAAAATAAATGATAAATTTTATGGGGGCAAAATTCAATTTTTTCCTATTTTATAAGGAAAAAATATATTTTATCCTAAAAATTTTCAAGTTTATTTTATATCGTAAGATTTTTATTTTAGTTTTACTATTTTAGAAAACACTATTTATTTTTCACTATGTTTTCATCATGTCATATTTAATAGAAAAATGGACTAAAATGAAAAAGAAAAAATATAAAGACTAAAATATTTTTTGTAAAGAACCGAGATAAAAAAATATCGGCATTATAAGAACTAAAAAGTTCTTTAAGGCATTAAAATATAGTAATTAGTAAATTATTAGTTTTGAATAATTCAACATAAATCTAAACATTCATTTAGTTGAAGGAAACACCTAAATTTTTAATTAAAATGGGGCAGAACTCCAACAAGAATACAAAAATGGACTAACAAATCGCGTTTCTTCGCTCAGTTGATAAAACGATAAAATACAGTGAGTGTAAGTACTTGGATTTAAGTTTCGTAATTTGCCTTTTCTTTAATTTGTCATGCTATTTTTTTATTCTCCTGGAGTAACATTTAGATGTCTATATCAAATTATGAATCGACAATAGCTTGTCTTTAAACTAACATCTGAGACAATCATATTTTTTTTTAAATACTCTTACGTGTTGGTGACGAATCGCTTGCATCATCATAATTCACGAGTGAGAACATGTTAGCCAATAACATTTGTGTTTAATGACTATGCATTTT